>NW_022597306.1:0-1062 GCF_009176505.1 Sitodiplosis mosellana | reverse complement strand
CACTACTCGGACATGTTTAGTTTTAAAACGACATTGTAACGCTATATTTATCAATAATTTACAATGTTTATTTCACTTTATTTTCGCTAAATCGCACGTTCTTGTATCAATCAATATTTATGTTAATCTCACGTTCTTTTCAGTTTACACTAATGTTTATTTTAAACTCACGTTCTTTCGGCCTTGTGCTAAATTGCGAGCTAAGCAGAATTATGATATATAAGCCATAGCAGTTAAGAGCTCACATCAGTACAATTTTGTATCTCAAGCGATCAATAAAGGTTCAATTAAAATCAAATTAGACAACTCTTTTCATTTAAATGTTCTTAGAACAGCTGAACATTTTTGGTCCTTCGAAAAAATAAAGTAGAGTGAATTCCGGAACACAACAAAGTGATTGAATTTTGAACAAAGAAAATTCAATTCGATGAAGTGAATATAACGAAAATTTCGCGACAAATTTAGAAGTGATTGAATTCTGAACTTGTTCAAGTAGAATCCAATCGGTGAAGTGAATATAACGAAAAATTCACAAAAAACTGAATTTTGAACGACGAAAATCCAAGTCAGTGAAGCGAATATAACGAAAAATTCGCGACAAAGTGATTGAATTCTGGACGAGTGGAATTCAATCGGTGAAGTGAATATAACGGAAAAAAATTCAAAAAACAAACTGAATTTTGGCCAAATTCAGTGAACAAAAGTGATGGAACATCATAAGGAAATGATGGCAATCCAAGCCATTTCCACCAAGATTGGAAAAAAAATTACTGACATATACTCGGCGTTTATCAAGGAAAGAAAACGCCTGTGCAAGCTCGAGCGTACAACATTTTGGTGCGAGCAGCTGTATAGTCAGTGGGTACAATTCTTGAGCAACCACAAAGAATTGGAAGAAAGTCTCGACGATTTGAGAGAGGAATGGTACATTAAGGAACAATATTTTGATTACATCGAATTGTTCTACAACGAAATACGTACCACCATCGATTTAAAAGAACGAATGATACGAATGAAGAACAAGTTACCATTGGAAAATGGTGAAAGTAATGGAAATCAAGT
>NW_022597305.1:0-1554 GCF_009176505.1 Sitodiplosis mosellana | reverse complement strand
ATCAAAAATTTTTGTGTTTCAATGTTTGTTCATCATTTGTTTCGGCATTCTTATCTGGCACATCAAAAATTCCTTTGAAGTATGGTGCTTTTTTGCTTTTTCAGTTGTTGCTCGTGTTCGTCTTTGTTTATCGCCCAAAAAAGAAACAATCGCACGTCGCGGTGACCAACGCTCGAGTGTTGGCATATTGTAGTATATATATAAATATTTATTTTCGGTGTCAACTGATAAACGATTGCGTCGTACTGTCTTCAACGCGTTATTCGCACTTATACATCGTTCTACGTCTGCCGAATGTGGCGTGCAAATTTGTATACGACAAAGTAGAACCAAAACATCTTCAAAGTTAGACGCATTTTCTGCATTTCGCAATAGCACATGTATATTTGTTAATAAATTCGAGCCAAGTTCAAGCTGAGTTTTCATTTCCACGAGTTCTTTGTATTGCAAATGGAGAGATGATAGATCTAAATCCTTTCCAAACAGTTCGTGTACTTCCTTCAAATTTGCATCACCACGAAAATTAATGAAAGGCTCACTGATGCGAACCAATTCATTGTCTGAAGCAAAACGATTTTTGATAATTTCAATGATAGATTCGATAATGCTTTCACGTAGAGAATCTGGATCGAAATTTTGTTGTGCTCGTGTTCGGCCACTCTCCTGAAGTTCAACTTCTTTGAGATAGTGTTTCTCGTCTTCACTCACGACAATTTCATTCTCCAAAGCACCTTCCCACCCACCTAAGAGTGGTTCACCTTTCAAACTGTCAAGTGATTTTTGTAGTAATTCCAAATGCTTGCCTGTGTGGCGGATATTTTGCAAGTTTTTCAGCGATATCACAAGAAACTCCAGAGCAACGATTTGACGATTGTTAGTTTAGTGAGCCATTTGGAATTACTACAAAAATTACTCAGATTTCCAATGTGATTGGCCATTAATTTATTTGCTTGAGTTATGTGAAAATCCATAGCACCTTGTCTTTGACCGCTTGTAACCGATAACAAAAGTTGAGCCTTTGTGCATTCAATGTGAGATACCGATGCCAAATGATTTGTAACTGTCTCTTTACGATATCTCGTTCCTTCGGTTGTAGTAATTGGTGCTGGTTTATTATTTTTAGAGAAAAGTTTAACTGTTGTCGGATGTGCTACACACGTTTTGCATCGAACGTTACGATCTTTCTTTCCATTCGTAGTAACGCTGAAATACTCTCAATGCCTTCTGGATTGTTCTTCAAATGATAATGCATTTTCGGTAGCATTATCCGCAACACTGTGTGCGGCAATATTAGCAGTATTTGCACCGGATCCTAATTTGAAGGCAAAATTTTGCCATGAATAAATAACCTCGTGCAGCTTGGCGTCATTTCCTCCACTTCCATATGTTTGCAATGATGTTTGAACTTTGACAAGCAAGCTTCTACAATCAAATTAAATGCGAGTGGAGACGCCACAAAAATGACTCCAAAATCGTCGATTAATGATCGAACTACTTTCATACTAAATAAGAAAAATCAACACTGAATTTTACCAGTTGCTTCATCAGGTTTAT
>NW_022597304.1:0-2283 GCF_009176505.1 Sitodiplosis mosellana | reverse complement strand
GCATACATACACGGGTGTCAGAGTTGTGTGTGATGTCTACTAAATGGGAAATTGGTTTAATTTATTCATTGATCTGAATTATTTTTCAGGTCACAAAAATGTCGCCGAGGTTCTCCTCAACAAAGGCGCCAGTATGGATATCATGAATGATTTTAATGATACACCTCTTCATTTGGCAGCTAGGAATGGTAATTTTGAATACTCTTTTGGAGTACTATGCGCATTGTTATTGCTTAGCAGCAAGCATTGAATATGCTTTGGCCAATAGACAAGCATATCGCGATGCAATACAGTTGACATCCGCGGGGGTATCATTACACTAACAACAACATCATTTGCAAAATGAAATTCGTCCAAAACCTGCTGTACAGGTGGGCGGAGTAAGAGAGTATAATTCATACTCCTACTCCTACTCCTACTCCCATACAAACGGAAAATGAGTATGTCTCGACATACTCTCATACTCATAGATACTCTTTGAGTATGAGAGTATATACTCAGAGTATATACTCTTTGATTTTGAGTATGTCTCGACCTACTCATTTTTTACCCAAAGAGTAACTCTACACCTACTCTTTTTCCTACTCTTTTTCATACTCTTTTTCATACTCTTTTTCATACTCATTTGAGTATGTCTCGACATACTCATTTTCAATTTTTTTTCTCCTCAGAAAAAGTTATATATCCTTTATATATTTTTCTGAGGGAGGGAAAACGAGTGAGTAAGTGTAGAGTTATTCTTTCGCAAAAAAATGAGTAAGTCGAGACATACTCAAATGAGTATGAAAAAGAGTATGAAAAAGAGTAGGAAAAAGAGTAGGTGTAGAGTTACTCTTAGGGTAAAAACTGAGTATGTCGAGACATACTCAAATGAGTATGAAAAAGAGTATGAAAAAGAGTAGGAAAAAGAGTAGGTGTAGAGTTACTCTTTGGGTAAAAAATGAGTAGGTCGAGACATACTCAAAATCAAAGAGTATCTATGAGTATGAGAGTATGTCGAGACATACTCATTTTCAAAATGAGTGAGTATGAGAGTATATACTCGCGAATTCGCCCACCTGTAACCTGCTGACACGGAGTGAACGCGCTCACTTTACAAACGCACTTGTTCATCTTGCCGGTTTGACAGCTAATGTCAAATCGACTTCTGTTTCAGTGTAGTTTTCTGTTCGAACGCAAGCGTTTTCTCAGTATGGTCCGCAAAATTAAAAAAAACAATTCTGCCACGAACCAGTTTCTATTTTGAATCTAAAGCTAAGTACACAGTTCCTCGTGAAATGAAAAAATTTCTCCGGTGAAATTTTTAGAGGTGATATTTGTATGGTGTTTTTTATTTTAGAGTTGCAAGCATAATGATTTTTGATGTATGAAACAGTTAACTCCCTTCAATATCAACACAACACATGAACAAATTTGAATTTTGAATTCATTCTTGAATTTATTTTGATCTTTCTTATTTTTTCACGGCCGTGAAAAAAATTTCGCGTACATTTTGCACGCGAAATATTTTTCACGACCGTGAAAAAAATTTGTTTAGACAAAACACATAGAAGAATGAACTCAAAAACCAAATTTCTTCATGTGTCGTGTTGATATTGGAATGAGTTAGCTGATTTATACATCAAAAATCATTATGCTTGCAATTCGAAAATAAAAAACACCATAAGAATATCACCTGTGAAAATTTCACCGGAGAAATTTTTTCATTTCACAAGGAACTGTGTACTTAGCTTAAAATTTTGTGTTTTTTCTTAAATTATGGAAACTCCAATACATCATATAAAACCGTAATTTTCTCTCATACAACTCAATTGAAAATGGAAGAAAAACAATTTTTTTTTAAAACGGGTTTAATCTATCGAAAGAAAGCTATTTTTCCGTCTTGTGTGCCAGCGGCATATTTGCACAATTTTATTTGGCAGAATCGAAACATTTTTATTTATTTAAAATTCAAATAATAATTATTATTTCACCACACAACACAATGAGACTATGTTTGACACTGCATTGAATACACTCATCAATGTAGTTCCCGTCAAAATGTGTGGCGTTGTTGGTTTGACGTTTAATGATCGAGACCATCGCGGTGTTGACATCACACACAACTGCCGCGCACACAACTATCGTCCAAACAAACATCGCATGTACAGCCATCGCAACCAACTCACACACAAAACCGACTAGCATATATACACGGATGTCAGAGTTGTGTGTGATGTCTACTACACTTCGTCAGTGCAGCCTTGATCTGAATTATTTTTCAGGTCACAAGAGTGTCGCCGA
>NW_022597303.1:0-11747 GCF_009176505.1 Sitodiplosis mosellana | reverse complement strand
GCTTTCCGACCATTGCCATGCGCTGCTCCGGAAAACAGCAACCCAATTGCTCGGTGGTATCCTCGTTCCATTTTCCAATAATTTCCCTTTGTTCCAAACGTAATAATCTTTGTATTTTTCGTATTCAGGATGGTTTGGGTTGGATGACTTTTGGAACCACTCATGTTGGTCGCTACTGTGATTTGGTACGAAATCCAAAATGAGTTTTATATCCAATTCCTTGCATCGCTGCGCCAATTGTTCAAAATCTTCCATTGTTCCGTACTCCGGTTGAATTTCTCTATAGTCGGAGATATCGTAGCCGAAATCTTTCATTGGCGATTTGAAAATCGGCGACAACCATATTCCGGTCACTCCAATGTTTTTGAAATGATTTAGTCTCGATGTGATTCCATTCAAATCTCCAACACCATCGCCGTCACTGTCTTGGAATGAACGGGGATAAACCTGGTAAAAGTGTGCATATTCCCACCAATCGTCGGTTGCTAACGTTTGGCCTGTGATTGAACACATCACAAGAGCAAAAATCGGTAGAACTATTTTCGACATTGTGCTGTGACACTCAACAAAACTTCTTTAGACAAAATTTATTAAAATTAGGTTTTAACACTTTTAAATCTGACAGTGATACTTTTCCATCCACACAAAACACCAAGAAGATAACTAAAATATTCAGTGAAGTGCTCACGGTTTATATAGTGTGTCGAACTACGTAAGTGCACGATTAAAACTTGTAAATAAATGAATAAGTAAACGTACTTGAAAACAGGGAAGAATATGTTCGGTGTAAATGATTCGTGTGTAAAACTGAATAGATTCCAAACTGGTATTTTTCCTTTACTACGATTTGGAATTGTTCTGCTTGTCAGCAAATTATTTGACTTTGAAACACAGACCTGTGTTGTTGTCACCTGTGACAAAAGCGTGGGCTAAATTTCATTCTTTAATCGAAATTGTTATTAAAACAGAACAATTGGCATTGAAATGGAGATAATTCAAGTGGACTACGCTTAGCTCAAATCACAAAAATTCCCCAATTGAAGTGGAAAAAATCAGTTCATAATTTTTTTCATTTATTGATTAAGATTAGATACATTAAATACTAAACTTAATTGTAATATTTTGGAAGTTCATGTATTCATCACTGTCTTGGAACGAACGTAGTTACACTTCATATAAATGACCATTTTTCCACCAGTCATCGGCTGCTGAAATGATTGCTGTGCTTATCGTAGACATAGAAACGGTGACAATCCGCACATTTATTGCGTTGCTTCATATTTCACGTCACTCGCATGTTTGATTCATATCACTTGTTAAACAGCTCTTATTATAACCGGATTTCACCAACAATATTATGATAAAAAAAGGTAAACTCGGACATTTCAAACCAATCAATCTGTTTTCCTATTTTACATGTGACATCATTTTTAATGCATAAATATAATCATTATGATGAACAAGTCACATTAAATACATTTTATTTAATAATATTCAGAGGAAGCCGCAAAAGATCCGATAAAAGTGAAGATCTACGATTTTCAACTCTGTTATTATCAGTCATTCGTTTGTGACTTGACAATCTTCCTATTCATGAGTGTTTGTTGCGATATTTTGAAAGAACAATTTAAATCATTTATCAACTTTTATCATTCCGAGTTTTTGATGACTTTGCAGCTCGTGAACTGTCCATTGGAAGATTACACGTACGAAAAGTAAGTATACTTTGCTATGGCATTTGAAGTTTTTTTAATTCAATCAACTCACTCATTCGTAAATTACGATTGATTGAATTCATTCAGGATGTGGTTTGAGATCCAAGATAAAGCGAAAAGAGAGCTAATGCGTGTGCTGTTTGTGGTCAAGAATAGTGTATCGGATGAAAATTCAACATTGGATAAAATATCACAAGACGCGTTCTTCAGAAAAGATGGCCGAACCAAATCATTTGCACGTCGATGGAAGTGCATCCTTGAGATATTCACAGAGAATGGACTGATTTAAACTGGATTTTTCTAAATAACTGATTGATGTACACGAAAATGGCTCTATGAATTTGAATCAATGCAAAATTTTACTTTTTCTTTTCTTCTTTTTTCAAATGATTGATATGGTATTTCTATTGACTAGATCGAGAGGAGAGTAAGTTCATCTGACTTTGTTATGAAAGAGAAGAGTAAGTTGCTTTCGACTCAAAAATGGTTAAAGGCGAGTATGTTCATTTTTGGCGGGTCCTCGTGGTTTTCCACGGTTTCTGCGGAACTGCTAAGAGATAACAACTTGGTGTCTTCGGCAAAGTTGTAGCACTCGAGGTCTTCTATAACATTGCTGAAGTCAAATATCCCTTATCACTTATCAGTTCCGCGAAAAGCGCGAAAAATGATAAGAAAAAAAAAGTTCTATATAAAATTTGCTTTTTTATGTGCGCGCAACTGATAAGAGATAAGAGATAGATGTCTTCAGCAATGTTATAGAAAACCTCGAGTACTACAACTTTGCCGAAGACACCATGTTGTTATCTTTTATCAGTTCCGCGAAAACCGTGAAAAACCGCGGAGGCTAGACGGGATGCTAACATACTTCCTTTTAACGCAGATAGAATCAACAGAAATCATAATCTCCTCTTTCAAAATATATTAGAATTTTTTCACATACTCTCCTCTCGATCTAGTCAATAGATTTTTTGTTTCTTTCATCACACATTGTTCAACTATAGTTTGGAATAATAAAATGTTGAAAATTTAAACCAATTCTATGTAATTGGGTCGGAGAATGAATCCGAATGACTGATCGGGATTCATTTTTAAGCACAGATCTATCTGACTTATGATTTGTATGTATTTATTTGTAATCAGTTTTTGAATTGACATTTCTGCGGTTAGTTCTTCCATACGCTTACGGACACTGTATTTCTTTTCTTACAAAGTAGGTTCATTTAACCGCATTTAACGTATTCGATACGGAAATAAGAGCAGCAATCATGCTATCCAGTTCAGAAAAAAAACGCAAATTTTGCCACATTTGCTATCTGGCCAGCTATCGGTAATTGTTTTTCGATAAATTTGCAAGATATTTTCTATAAAAGTGCGAATAAATCACAGAATGAAGCAGTTTTTGTGCATACACTCTGTCGTTGTGACCCATTGAAAATGTCCGAGCAAACGGGACCGTTGACTGAAATAAGAAATTTCACGGAGTTCCTAGAGCAACATCTGAACCGAAAAGTGTTGGAATATTCGTTGAAGGCACTAACCAAACCTGGCGACAATTTTGGAGCAGTGGTTCAATCGGTTGATGTGAAAGTGGCTGGAAATGATCTTTCTGATGAAGTGAGTGCCTTGCTACGATCTGACCAAACAAGCGTTTGAATTTTCAATGAAAATATATTAAATTCTCTTTGCTTCACAGCCCGAACATTTACATGTGGTGGTTAAAACACCGGTTACAAGCCCATATTTAGCCGAACTGTTCAAACCGGCAATTTCCTTTGTAAAAGAAGTTCGGTTTTATTCGGATATTATTCCAGCTGTGAAACAGTTTGAACAAACAACAAATGTTCCAGAAGATGAGAGATTGGATGCTTTTATTCAAAGTTTGGGATGGAGAATTTCTTTAGATCCCAGTAAGTTCCGTAAATACATTAGCTACAGTCGATAAAGGGAAATGAAATCATTTTTAAACGATGGTATTTCAGGTGCACAAAGTGCCGATTCAGATGCCGTTCTACTGTTGGAGAATGTGAAACTTCAGAATTTTGCTAACGGCGATAAATCCATTGGTTTTGGTAGAGATGAAGCCATGGCCACTTTGAAAGTAATATTTATTCATTTGTCTTCCAAATAAAATCGAATAATTCGGTGAAATGGTAAAAATTTCAATCTTGTAGGCTTTGGCCAAGTTTCATGCGCTGTGTATTGCAATGCGGCGATTACAACCGGAATTATTCAACACTAAAGTGAATCCGTATTTGCTGCCGCTCGACGCAACTACAAAAAATGACAAGCAATTTGAGGTATTTTTCATTAGAAACAAGATTTTGCCAGAAGAGTTAAAGTTTAATATCAAAATATCATGCAGAGTATCTACCGTGAATTGCGTCTTCTTGATGGTCTTTCTCCGGAAATGCGAAATAAAATTGAAAATGTCACGAGAAACGGAAAAGAATACAATGAAATCCTAACTCGTGCTCCTGACTCGCCATATACAACGGTTGTTCATAAAGATTTGTGGATAAATAATATTATGACCAAAAGAGGTAGACTCAAATGCAAACGGAAAAATGGCAATTCTTATTTCATACAACATTTTTCTTTCATCATTAGATGCCACACCAACGAAAGTGAAAATTTATGACTTCCAATCTTTCTACTTTGAATCTTTTATGCATGATTTGATTTTCTTTTTATTCACGAGCGTCCAAAATAGTGATTTGAAAAGCAATTTCAAATCATTGATCGATCACTATTTGGCGGAATTCAGAAAAACTATGGATTTTTTTAAATGTCCGTTGGATGATTATACTTCGGAAAAGTAAGATTTTTTCATTTTAGAATAATTATTTGCATGTTCTTCGGAAATATATGCCTCTTTTCGTTCTAGGATGTGGAGTGAAATACGAGACAAGGCCCATATCTTACTGTTTCGCTTGCTAATTAGGGCCAAAGTTACAAAGGCGAACCACGATTCAACGCCACAACTGCATGAAGTGAATAAGCGGAATTCCCCCATGGAGAGGCCGGCGTCCAAAGTTGTCCTAGATCAATGGAAGTTCATCATTGATATGTTCATTGAAAATGCATTCATTTAATTTTCAATGATCAAATTAAATTGGCAAACGGAAATAGACTTTATTAGTTTCTATAAATGTTGAACTTGATTTTTTTTTGAATAAAAAATAATTGCATCAAATAAAATTTGGCATAAAGTCATATTCGAACGCATTGAAGCAACTCTTCGATTTCCTCGGACACCTACAGTCAGTCAAAAAAGTATTCGGCCACCTGTGAACAATTTTTTTTTCTTCATATTTCTGTGCAATAATTATTCAAAGTCAATTCAATTTTTGTTTATTTATTAAACTTGAACTTCTTTATTATTAATAGCATATTTAAAATATTAATCACATTTTAGAATGTTTTTGGGACCTTTTTCTGAGAGATACTTAAATTTGACGCAAAAAAAGTATTCGGCCAAGCATCAATATTGCATGATTTTTTAAGAAAAAAGAGAATATTTATTATTTTGTTGGGTTTCCTTTTGCGCGACGAACCGCCTGCATTCTACGTGGCATTGAATCGACCAAATTTTTGGTCACAGTCGTTGGGATTTTGGCCCATTCGGATACAATCGTGGCTTCCAACTCAGCTATGCTACTGATGCTGATTTGGTGTATTTTTCGATCCAAATGGTCCCATAAATGTTCAATAGGATTGAGGTCAGGTGACTGGGCTGGCCATTCAAGCACATTTTCGATCTTTTTGGACAACCATTCCTTCACACTTCCTGCCGTGTGCTTGGGGTCATTGTCATGCTGGAACACAAAGTCGGATTCAATGTTCAATTGGCGAGCACTTGGCAACAAATTTCTTTGAAGAATGCCTTTGTACACATACTGGTCCATTCTTCCATCGATAAACACCAATTTTCCGACACCCGAAGCAGTCATGCAACCCCACACCATCACGAAACCGCCGCCATGCTTCACGGTTGGTGTTAGGTTTTTTGGCTGTAACTCCGTGCCGGGTTTTCGCCACACTTTAGCTCAAAATTCGATGAAAATACTTCAAATTTACTTTCATCCGACCATATCACCTTATTCCAGTACGATTGAGGTGTGTTTGCATGACGAATATCGAATTCCAAACGCTTGGCCTTATTAGCCGAACTCATCAAACATTTTTTCCGTGCGATCCGGCCATTGTACCCATGTTTTTTCAGAACATTTCTTACTGTTTGCGGTGAAACTTCAACATTGTCAGTGCCAGCGATGTCTGCTGCAATTTTTGGTGCCGAAATCTTTGGATTTATTTTGATTTTTCGGATTATTTTCGTTTTCAGCCGATCGCTGATCTTCGACGGCCGGCCCGATCTTGTTTTGTTCAGTATTACGCCACTTGTTTTATACTTTTTGATGATTGAGTTTATGGTTGATCGTGGTTTTGAACATATTTCAGCTATTTCTCGCTCACTTTTATTATTTTTGTGAAGATTTATGATGATTTTTCTCTCCTCGAAAGTCGTTTCTTTAGATTTCACCATTTTCCAACGATTCGGCGGTTTTCAAGCTAACTAAATGCGCAAAATCATTCAACTAAGTGACAGTTTAGTTGTATTTCACAATATTGAAAAATTTAATTGGCATCTGTCATCGATAAATGTCAAAACAATAGGAATAAATCATGAAATCGATGAATGGCTGAATACTTTTTTTGCGTCGAATTTGAAGGTTGCGAGAAAAAACCTCTCAAAAATATTCCAAAATGTGTACAATATAATAAATTTGCTAAGATAGAAAATACTTCAAATTTATTGAATAAACAAAAACAGTTACGGTTTTTATGATTGAATATACAAAAAATTGCGAAAGAATTTTTTTTTTGAAGGTGGCCGAACACTTTTTTGACTGACTGTATATGCTCTACATTCCTTTCTCTTATGCTTGAATTAACTCAAAATAACTAGCAGCGAACTGTGTGAGAGACATACAGTCGCAACATATGCATTATGCATAAGACTAACAAAACAAAGTAAAACACGAATTTCCGATGAGCGCATTCAGTGAAGTTCATTTCGATCTGTGCATGCCGTTAGACGCCCTCATGAACGCGACTAAACGAACTCATCAGCAATGTTCCGTGTTCCAATGTTTATCACCGTTTATCTAACGCGAGTGTAACATGAGTTGCATTAGAAACAGTATTAGCTCATGTTACACTCGCGTTGGATAGAAATTCATGTAACATTTTTTGGGAACAAAATTTTATGTTCGGTTGTTGCTGTAACAGATCTGTATTCCCATTTTTATGCTCAGCGACACAAATGTATTAGAATATACATTTAAAACCAGGCGAAAATTTTGGAGCTATAGTTCATCAATCGCTTGAAGTGAAAGTCACTGATGGAAATGGTTCCAATGAAGTGAGTTGTTTTAGTGGAATTTTTTTTTGCTCAATTTTTGTGTATTTTTTTTGTGAAAAAATAAACGACATTCTTCTTTCTTAGGTAGGACACTTGCATCTAGTGGTAAAAACGCCGATTACAACCCCGTTTCTTGCATCAATTTTCAAACCGGAACTGTCATTCGTGAAAGAAGTGCGCTTCTATACGGATATCATCCCTGCTTTAGAATTCTTACAGAAAACGGCAAATGTCCCGAATGCGTTTATTCCATGTTAAGGGTCACGCATTTCGTTGAATCCAAGTAAGTTAAACACACATCTTATTTGAGTGAGGAAATATTTACAAAATAATTGAATTAAAGGTGCAGAACATGCCGATTTAGATGCGATTTTGCTGATTGAAAATGGGAAAATTCAAAATTATTTCAACCGAGATAAGCTCATTCGCTTCGATACAGAAGAAACGCTAACCATTTTAAAGTAATTTTTATATGATCTTATGCGTATAAACGAACGTTTCTTCAAATCTAATTTAATCCACAGACCTTAGCAAAGTTTCATGCGTTGTGCATAGCGATAAAACGATTGCAGCCAGATATATTTAATGCGAAAGTGAAGCCCAATTTGAAAAAAGTCATTTCCTCAAGTGGTGACAATACGGTAATTTTTCGAATAATTCAAATCAGTGTAACATAGATTGTTATCAAAAATAATTTCCAATTTTAGAATATATTTGATGACAAGATGACTTGCGTCGTATCGAAAATTTATCCAAAGAAAGGCGTATTTCAATTGAAAATCATATGAGAGCTCGTCAGCTTTCTTTTTCCGACACGGACAACGCTATTGATACGCCGTATAAAACGATTGTTCACACAGACCTATGGACAAATAATATTATGATTAAAAATGGTGCGTTCAAACAAATGTTTGATATCAAATATTCATCACTGTTCATACGAATTCGTTTTTTCAGATACAAACACAACAAAATCAACACAAATAAAAATTTACGATTTCCAAATGTACTACAACGATTCGTTTGTACATGACTTGATATTCTTCCTATTTGTTAGTTTTCGGAACAGTGATTTGAAAACGAATTTCAGAGCATTTATCAACCACTATCTCCTGGAATTTATAAAAATGATAAAGTTCGTTGAATGTCCATTAGATGGAAAAATGTCAAATGAAAAGGGATAGCTGTATAGTTTACTATACAGTTTACTATATAGCTATCCCTTTTCCGCTCATTCATCATCGACATTTTTCCGCTCAACTTTTCTGTATTACATTTTCGCCCCAAACCATTCATATATGTGCATGTATGCGTGTGACGTTTGCCCGGTATTGCCTAATGTTGCTTACGGTAACACATAGTCTGCTGGGTTTACGCTAGTGTATCACAAACACACTTACGTTGTGTGTAATACGTTAGTCGCTACACACAACTCACGCACACTAAGATGTTAGGGACTTCTGAAATATATTGTTCATTTCGGTTAACTAATTCTTGATCGAAGTCTAAAGTAACCGTTCTCAATCTAAATTGAAATAAGAGAAATAATGAAATGATTTTTTTCTTCGTCGAAGGATGTGAGAAGCTGACAACAAATCATCCTTTGATGGACCAGCATCAAAAGCCACTCTAGATCAGTGGAAGTCTATTATCGATATTTTTATCGAAAATGGTTTTCCAAACAACTTAGTTGTTTTTAGGCATATTAATACTAACCTTGATTAAAATGGCGCACATTACGTAGACACAATGAATAAATGGAATGCAAGTATATTATCATTGTTAGTTATTGAAATGTTTTATTAATGACAGAACAAATCAACTCCAGCACTTATTAATATTTTGAAAAAAACTCGAGAATTTTTGAGTAAACAATAGAAGCAGCGTGTTTACCCCAGACGAAGTCGATATGATTGAATTGAGGCGAATCGACGGTTTGAACAAACGCCAGCGTATGATTTAGTTTTGAAATCAGTCGACTTACATCTTTTGGATTTGTGAATTTATCAATAGGTGAATAATGTAGACTGATTGGCACATCAATGCGCGAAAGATTAAAATCATCAGGAATTTTCGAGCCGTCCATATATTTGCCGAAGAAGCCATAGTTCACCTCTTGTCCAAACTGGATGATTTGCATAGTTGCTGCGCCGCTTGGTATTTTACACAGAAAAGAGATCATCATCGTCTGTATTGCAATCACAATAAAACACAATTTTAACCATTTTTTTTGTATCAATGCCTTGATCAGTGCAGAACAATGAATGCAGATTAACTCACATCATTCCTCTGATCGATGCTCTGACCGAAAATTTGATCAATGATAAGACCACAAAAATTGGTGACATCAATCGAGCAAAATGATTCGGTTATATCACTTAGGCCAGCTCTTGGTAGAAATTCGCTATACTGGAACAACTGAAAATATTTGAAAGATTATTTTTTCTCATTCGCAAAATTGAAAATATTTGCCGAACCTTCAACATCGGACTAACTCTGCTGGAAGCTTTTAAAATTATTCCAGAATTGCCTAAGTAGCCAACGGGTGCCATGAGACTTGCCGCAGCTATATATTGATTATATTCAGGTAGCTCGGCTAGCAAAGCCATCAAAGTGGTAGTGCCCTGTGAGTGGCCAACGAGAAAAACTTTTGAATTGCCCGTTTCATGTCGTACGTAGTCAATAACAGCGGGATAATCGTAGATAGCCAGTTCATAAAAGGAAAAGTTCCAAAATTGTGAATCGCTTGTACTCAAGCTCACATGTTTCTTCGAATAAAAAGTTCCCCTGGAATTGGACATAAAAACCAAAACGATTTTCGTGTAGAAAAAAAAAACAAGAAAAAACATTTAGAAACCGATTAGAAAGAAACGAACCTGGAATTCGGTAAGAAGACGTCATAGCCGTTGTCTGCGAAAACGTATGCTGGCATGATGTATATAACATTCAACACAAAACAGTTGATCAAAATCAATATATGCAAAAGAATGTTTTGTTTTTCATATGTATTTAACTCACCCAATGCTTGGCTCGGAATGTTTACTGTGAAGTCGTCTGATGAAGACAAAACGCCGTGCTGCAGTATCACAGCCTTCTTTTTACCCGAAAATTCTTTCTTTGAATTGCAACGGAATACAGTTAAAATGTAACCATCTTTCGTTGTTACATTGTGCACCTCAGATTGGTAGCCATAGTATTCAATGAGTTGATCCTGATTTTATATGCAAAATATTCAATCACGAATATTAAAATACATTCTATTACAAATAAAGTGTATCTGATATATATTTCTATACCGTATTTCTTTTGCATAAAGCTTTTGTGGTTGGACTCTGAAAGATTCGCACCGCTCGAGAATATGGATGTCCAACTATATCCACCATTCGACTGGCCCATCTATTGATTCTGGTTGCAATTGTTGACCAAACGCTAGGTTGAACACTTCCAAACTGAGTCAATGCCAAAATGAGGCAACTCACGAAAATCGTTTTAAAACACAAGGAAACCATCTTCGCAACTCAACAAATCGAACTGAAATGCTAGTTCAGCAACATAGTTACATAGTTTATAGCAAAAATATTCCAAAACTCTACGTCAAATATCTCGTGTACTTATGCATGAATAATCCATTGCCCATGGGCATTTCCTATAACGCTAGATCAGAGAGTGTTTTTCCGTTGCTGAGCAGGCCGTTTGCAAATATCCACCTTAGTAAAATTGAAAAACATCTTGGATCTTTGCTTGCAATGAAAATATTGCACCGTAAATGCGTTTTGAAAAACCGCTTCAGACTCCTTAGTCAGAAAATTCAGTGCTCAGTAACGAAATTACACTCTCTGCGATTGCTAGTGGGTATTAACTCTCGCAAATTCACCCATAAATCTCATAGCGATTGCGAATGTTCAACAAATGCAAATAAAGAGGGAAATGTTAGAGTTTTTACAGGTAATCTGGAATTCAAGAGTACAGAAATGGCCCTATAGGTTATGCTGCTCAACAACATTGCAGTGTACAACACGTGCACAAAAATATCGAACGTTGGTTCATTAATATAATCAATAAATTATATGAAAATTAAGGCTGTATTTTTGTTGTTGTAACAGTAACAATGTACCTTTTATTGAATAATTATTAACACCATAGGTCTGTATTAATCTTGTGATTGATTATAATTTATAATCAATCGCCAGATTCATACAAACCTATGGCGTTAATAGCCTCTTTGTTTTAAAACGTTCTCGTGTTAACCATGCATTTTTTGCATATTAATTGAAATTCAAATCATTCTTACTTTAATTGTGAATATTAAAAATTTGTTCATTTTTTTACGCGAAGTAAATTTCTCGTTTTTCACAACCAAAAAAAAAATGTGAATCGTTGGTTTCATTTATTGTAGTGTTTAATTAAACGAAATGGAAATTTGCGAAAATTTACAGCTTTTACGAATCGCACGATTTAAATTCAAAGATTTAGATCTTATCGACTGAACCGTACAATCGAAAAAAAAAAATTGGCAGTACAGCGGACGCTCGGAATTCTTAAGTTTCGGAAATCTTAACCCTTTAATGCATATATTTTATACAGAGCTGGGAATTTTTTTCCATGCTTAT
>NW_022597302.1:0-1311 GCF_009176505.1 Sitodiplosis mosellana | reverse complement strand
TCCGTGATTTATGCATCAATATTCCAACGATTGAAATCACTGACGACATAATTTTGGAGACAGTAAACAACCTTCTAAATAACACAATATCTGGGCCAGACGGAATAACGAACATTTTCATCAAAAAATGCATTCACACGTTGGTAAAGCCGATTACTCACATATTGAGTGAATCATTAAAGACCGGCTTTGTACCAGACATTTGGAAGCGATCTTACGTACGGCCAATACACAAAAGTGGAATCAAAGCAAAAATTGATAACTATCGTGGTGTTGCTTTGCAGTGTGTAATTTCGAAGATTTTGGATTCCATCGTTTCAAGTCATCTTAACTCCCACATTAAAAGTATACTTGATGATAGCCAGCATGGATTTGTGAAAGGAAAGTCTACAATAACAAATTTGGCCAAATTTACATCGTGTGTAATAACGAAGATGGACAAACACATTCAAACGGACGCAATTTATCTCGACTTAGCAAAAGCGTTTGATTCTGTCAATGTTACGCTGCTTATCCAGAAGCTAAACATCATGGGCTTGAACGAACAATTGCTTAAATGGATTGAATCATACCTGAATGGACGGCAGCAGATTGTCAAACTAAATGATGTCATGTCAAATTCCATCAACGTTACTTCGGGAACTGGTCAGGGCTACCCAATTGGCGCAACACTGTTCATTTTATTTATTATTGACTTGCCACATCACATACTCGAATCAATATTACAGTCGTTTGCTGATGATACTAGACTATGGAAACACATTGAAAATTTTGAAGACTACCAAGAACTGCAAAACGATCTCAACAAAATTGTAAAATATTTCCGGGACAATCGACTAAAATTGAACATCAAGAAATCAAATTGCATATCATATCACCGTGGACAGCAGTATGAATTTGAATATACGATAGACAATGAGAAGATTAACCGTGTCAAAGTAATTAAGGACCTCGGCATTATACTGGATGAGAAAATGAACTTTAATGCACATATTGAGTTCATTACTGCCAAAGCAAAATCAAAATTGGCTTGGATTAAGCATTTTGGAAGAGAGTTTGAGGATCCATGGACTATTAAGAAACTCTTCTTCACCTTTGTACTGCCAATTATGGAATATGGCTCCCAGATTTGGAACCCATACACTGCCGACAAGATTGCTAGACTTGAATCCACACAAAAGCAATTTTTACTGTTTGCACTGCGCAGAAGGAGATGGTCAAATGGATTCAAATTACCATCATATGAATTTCGATTGATGCATTCACAAATGATTACCCTTGATGAACGAAGAAAGATTGCTCAAATATCGA
>NW_022597301.1:0-4736 GCF_009176505.1 Sitodiplosis mosellana | reverse complement strand
GGAGTTTATTGTCCTCACAGCTGCCATCTATGGACAAAATTTATCCAAAAATGGCGGCTGTGCTGCCATCTATGGACCAAATTTATCCAAAATGGCGGCTGAAAGTGCATAACATTCTACTAATATCAGTTGATTCAAAAAACACAAATTTGTCAGTTTTGTCATGTTCGTCAGCTAATACACACCGTGTTTCAATTCATTGCTTTTCATTTCTTTGTTATAAATTGGGGGCCTCAGAAGTGATATGGAGAGTCTCAGCTTAGAGTCTGAGCTTATTTCAAAGATACAATAAGGTGTGATTGGACACAGAACTTGATTTTACATGAGTAACAATAAACATAGACATCTAAAAATTTTTTTTCGATATTTAACTTTTTTTTTCTTTTGAATCGGCAAAATTTGGAAGGTGTTGTTTTTTTTAATTTCACAAACAATTGGAACGGTTGATACTTGAGCTTCGTTTAGTAAAAAAAACGGTAGGACGCCAACCATGGAATTAATCGGATGTTAAATCGATCGTCATTACTTCCCCCGGCTTTTGTGTTGTTTCAATTTTACTTTTTTCGCCGAGTGAAGAATTGGCACTGGTTATTTCAATGGGACGTAGAAATTGATGTTTTTTACTCGAAGAATTAATGAAGTTAACTTCTCGCTGGTTAAAATGAAATTTCGTTTCTAAGGTGATGGCTCAAAAGTTACCATTGTCAATATTTGATTATTTTCTCAGAATTTGACAACCGTCAAACCGAAAGCGTTTTATTTATTCACTTTTTAGGGCTTTTAGGATGTTATCCCCGAGATTTCCAGACTATTTTTAAGTGTTTTCCCGTTATCGTCGAGTTCTCGGTTCTCTCTCTCAGAAACGGACAAATTAACACAAATTAACGCACACAAGTTGGCTTTAAGACTGTTCGCAGCGCCATTTTAATAATGATGTGAAGGTGTTGACCGAATTGATGGTATTTAGAGACTGATATTTATTTTATTTAATTGTGATTACAAAGGTTGGCCAAGCCGCATACGTCGCGTATGTGAATACATACGTCAGTGTTCATTAAAACATTAAAACGCGTCTAAAAGTTCGATTTGTCAGAGATGTTTCTTTATTCACGTTCGAATTCAGATTAATTTTTACATCGGTTCCATGCTACTTATATTCTAATTTTATGCTGATTGATGCATTTAAAGAACGTGCAGATTTGAATAGAAAAGATTTTAGAAACATGAAATTTAAATGCTTACAAAAACATAAATATATCATTGAACGTTGCTAATCAAAATATCATTGACAAAGTGCAATCATAAGTGTCATTGAGAACGTGCAAAACATAACTATCTTTGAAAAAAGTGCAAACATAATATATACGTATCATTAAATTCAAGCATAAAAAATATAAAACATAAATAAATGTGTTGATTCATCGACAGTCAGCGTGCGAATGCGTATGCAGGTGTGCGCTAGGTCGATTTTACATTAATTAATACAATGCATTCTCAACCACTACAACTTCTCTGCAGGTTATGGGCGAATGTGTCGTATACGTGAAATAATACTCTAGCAATTTTTTTTATTCTTCGAATTTTTTCATTCTGTACATTTTTATTAAGTTTCTTCAATTTTTTTTGAGCTGAATTGAATAAAAATTACTGTGACAATGAGTGATAATCGATTGTCAGTGGAACGTTTAAGAGGTCGTGAAAATTTTGCGATTTGGCGCGTTTGTGCAAAAACCCATCTGATCACGAACGAATATTTTTATTGATTTATTGAATTATATAAACACACCATTTCTATATCAATCAAATTTTTATTTTAAATCATAAATACACTCAACACATTATTTCAATATTCGAATTTACAATGAACAGAAAATATTTTGATTATTTTGAAAATTAAGATCCAAATAGTACACAGTGTTTAGCTGATACAAAATTTGAACAAATCAAAAAGAATAATAAGAATTTAAACTGTTTTCAGGATGTGCGTCTCAGTTGCGATTTCTAATCTAATGATGGATATCTCAAGAAGCATATTTCTATGAAAATCAACTAACATTTCATTGCTATGGGCAGAAAATAATGACTTTGGGCAGAAATGTCGGTAGAAAGTGCAGCCTTAGATGGTATCGGCAAGGAGAAAGAGAAAGCATCAAATCAAACGGCGCTCGCAGAGCTAACTATGATGCTTGATACGAGTGTGTATTCCTACGTTGAAGATTGTGCTACTGCTAAAGACGCATGGGATGCACTATCAAAATCTTTGCAAGAGTGGATTCATCTAAAACTTGATGATTGTAAAAATATGCAAGACTATGTGAACAAAAGTCATATTTCGCGTTCAAAGGTTAAAGCAGCGGGCTTTAATATCTACGAAAGTGTTGCGGGATTGTTCGTTGATATTCTGCATCTTCACAATATTCCCAAAATGTTGTACCGTTGAGAGATCCCATGAAGTATATTCATTTTCGATGATAGTAGATAGTTACTGTTGCAATAGCAACAATTGATCAATTGTTTTTACCAAAAGTTTTGCGTATTTATCAAACTTAGTTCCATACCCCAAATATCAAACTGATTTTTGTTTGTAACTTTGCTAGAAATGGTTCTTGACTAATCTGTCAAACATATACCAATACTTTGCGCCTGAAAGGCACATAGATGTCGCTGGCAGTCAGGTTTCTCTCAATATAAAAGTTCAATCAACTTGCCGTTCTTTGTTCGTTGAATTTAAACATTTTTTTGTCAAGCTAATTCAAAAGCAAAAGTATTTGTTAATTTCCGTGCACATTTTTTGTCATAAAATTTAGTTGAAGTTCATTACTTGAAAAAAAATTACTAAACTTCCATTTTTTAAAAAGCATTAACGTAAAATTCTTAGCTTAAGGTAAAACTGCGTAGTTTGGTAAGAGGAAAAATTAAAACAGTATTCTTGTAACAATCAAATCAAACACACGTCTTTTTATTCACTTGAATGCCAACAGTTACACATGCAAGGATGTGTCGATTGTGTTTTTGAGCAAAATTCTCCATACGCAGTTGGTATCGTGGTTCAAGGATTCCGACGTTCTGTATAAAAACTCCGTTGGTGTCAACATTTTACCATTATCCAAGGGCGCCATACTTAATTATGAGTTTAAACTCCGAAAACAAAAACTAAGAAAGCCAAAACTCCGAAAATGAAAAATTCCGAATGGACAAAAGCTAACAAAAGCTATTGTTTCATATTCGTTGAGGTGACAAAGTAACCCGATCCTATGGAATTTGCATATGATTCTTCAATATTTCTAACATAGTTAAGTTATTTTGTTTACTGCAGCAATTGCATTTCTACCTAATCGACTATGTCATAACATTTGACAATTCCTAGTATTTTGAAAAATCAAATTATAATTCATATTTTTGCATTACATGATTAAACCGTTATATACACTAGATCGAACTTACGATCGTAAGAAGCAAATTAAAATCAGTATTGTTCAGACTTTACTACAGCACATCTTTTCTTTTTTATAGATGTGAAGCGATAACGTCGCCAGAATAGCCGTATACGGATGAATGCCATGTTGATAGCATGTTTACACACTTATTTGATGCAACTTTAATGAGAATGTCTTTAGAAGGTTATGTTTCGCACATTTGAAAAGTATGCACTATGCAATCGAACGTTTTGAAAAGTTTATTGGTTTTATGAATATAAATCATTCCAGAATCGCCTTGTTATATGATATGTACCTCTATGGTTTGATTATCGGTAAGTCGTCAGATCGTCTGCTGCTAGATAACACATAAGTAAATCACTCCAAGTATGTTGACTGTACGATTAAGACTACAATCTTTTATTCCAATTAAATGCTGTACGCGAGTTGTTTTTAAACTTCAATATTCTAGATCATTTAATGATAAATCAAAAGATTTGTTTGCTTCGAAACGAATTTTCTATATTTGAATGTTGACATTGCAATGATTGCCAATAAAACACGTCCCAATCATTCAAGTTCGTGATAAATTTATGACGGAATAACCACGGTAAAAAAAAATTGTACTCAAAATTCCGTTTCTCACACAAATTTTCTAATTTTGACACAATTTTTCCGATTTTTGACTCAAATTTACTAAAAATGTGCACTCAATTTTTTTCATTTTTGACTCAAATTTTTTAAAATCCCACACAAAATTT
This sequence comes from Sitodiplosis mosellana, assembly GCF_009176505.1. Lineage (NCBI taxonomy): Eukaryota > Metazoa > Arthropoda > Insecta > Diptera > Cecidomyiidae > Sitodiplosis > Sitodiplosis mosellana. The sequence goes on along the minus strand of NW_022597301.1, from coordinate 559 downwards.
ATTTTTTCTACTCAAATTGTGCAACTCAATTTTCTGAAATTTGACTCAGATTTTTCAATTTTCACGAAAAAATTATTTTTCTCACTCAAATTTCTGATTCGCACATAAATTTTAGAATTTTGACTCAAAATTTTTTTTTTCGACTCAACATTTATTTTTTTGACTCAAATTTACGAATCACACATAAAATTATTTTTTTGACACAGATTTCACAATTTTCACTCAAATTTTTTCTTGTTCTATATTTTCGTTCCGATGCCTAACATATGTATAAGTGTTCAGTCCTGATATTTGTTGATGAACAGATAGAGAGAGATGGATTTTTGTATCTGAATTGATTACTTAGTGGAACCCTTGTCTATCTAGCACAACTGGAAAACTTGTGCTCGTTCAATGAAATTTCATTTCAAAGACAAATTATCATTCCATTCGAATTTGATCGATTTCTGATGATAATAAGGAATGTTTGTTTAACTAATATTTGTATATTTTACATTCTACTGAATGTACAGTAGGGTGTTTTTGCCATCAAATAATCAAGAAATGGTAGTTCTGGATT
>NW_022597300.1:0-5502 GCF_009176505.1 Sitodiplosis mosellana | reverse complement strand
TTTACTACAAGCTATTTTAATAATAGATGTCGCTATAATATTGAGTGTGTATAGTGCATTTAAGTAGTGAAAAAATTTACTTGTGAATCATAACCATGGCGCTATTTCAACCTACTCTCAAGGGCACATCCCTCGGAGGAACCAGTTTTTATGTTGCATTCTTCTAAAACCATATGTGCAATCCCATTTTTATTCCCATGGACATATTTTTTAAGGTTGCTAGGTTTTTTCAATGATGCAGAAGCTGTTATATTATTGCCACTCGCTGACTAACATATTTCGTTATCCTCATATGAATCCATAATAATTGGTTTTTGGTTTCGGTATTTGAAAAAATGGAAGCGTTTCGATCGGAGCTTAGTTTCTTTGATTTTACCTTTTTTCTGCTTTGTGAAGGAAATGCATTTTTTCTATGACCTCTATTTGAATTGTATAAAAAACCTAACAATGTGCACATGCAGACGAATTGTCATAGGCATTTCACTTCGTACAACATCTGTATTCCATATGAAAGAACTGAATTGATGGTTTTGAACATATCACATTGTTCCACAGTATGTGCTCCTCAGTGTATGCGGGATAGCTGAGGATATATGCCAAAACAATTTTTTATTCACATCTCAAATGAATATCATTCACTGGTGCTCGTTTCGTGGCCTGAATGCGGTTACACCTTGTCCTCAATGATGGTTTTTCTCACGGCATTTATTTTTCCAAGAAATTCAAATTTCTATACAGTTTATTCGATTTGGGTGTTTTCGTTGGATGCATCTTCCTATACAATTCACGAACGATTGAAAATATATAAACAACTTTGTAAAAGTATTTTGGCTCTCCGATTTGTGCATGCCGTGCAGTAGTTAAATTTACAATATTTTGCTTCTGTGTCGCCATGCCTGATGGAGTCCCATGCACTCCGCACTGTAGCTCCACCAGTGGTGGTTAAGCAATTGAATACATTTTCGCATATTTATGTTTTCGTTTCGTTTCATTTCATATCTTGTTTTTGGTGTTCACCTCTTTTCACATCATTTATTTGGTCGAAATTTTTATCTCCTCCCCCTTCACTGTCTCGCGGTTTCCCTTTATTCCTTCGATTTTTTTTGTGATATTTCTTGTTGCTGTTTCTATTTACATGTATGCGTGTGTATTTTTGATCACTAAATTGCGCAGCAAATATAGGAATCAGAAAAACGCGCGAAACGTAAAAGAGCAATGACCAAAAAATACAATGATAAATAAATAATAAGGTCCATAACAATAATGCTATAGTCGAATACGAAGTATAGATGTGGCACACACACTACACAGCGTCAAACATTTGTTTTCTTGCTCTTGCCAAAATTTACAGCTCATAGTTATGCGCTAAGCAGCATTGAGTAACAATGAATATTTTAATAGGCGTACACGATCTAAATGCAACAGCTAAATTATGGTGGTGACTCAACGATGCTTAGTATTTAGAAGTGCTCAAATTGTGATAACGCTGATTCATTGGTCGTCAAAAATTTTTTAGCAAGTAAATATTTTTGGATTGATTTTTCACATTGATAACATCTCAAATAAAGGTCTGGCTCAATCAACAAATATGGTTAATATATACATTTTCACACACTAGCGTTTAGAATTCGTTTCAAGTTTGAAAAATATTTTAAAGAAATGTGAAAACAAAGAACACCGAAAGTCGCTACTGAAGGAATTGAACTACGCATTTATATTGTAAGGGAGAATTCACTCATTTGCGTCCTTCTTTGTTAGTTCATTTTTGGGGTCATTGAACCATCTAATTTTATAAATCAACAAAGAAAATATATGGAGTAGCCCAAAAAATAAATTGTTGATCAATCATCTTCGGCAAAAGCGTGGGTCTTGAATGTCATTAACATCACTAAACTGTTAATTTCCATCAGTAGATTTACGTTAATCAACCGAATCAATATGGAGCTTATACAATATACTCAAAATTTGAGACTAAAATCAACTATTGAATTCGCTTCACTTAGCTCGTCAACTTACCTGTCAAACCGGCAATTGCTATCGTAGTGTTTTCGCATTTTTGATTGTATCGCCAACAGTGGTTGCATCATTTACGAATCATTATTATTATTTTACACGTATAATCAATGACAGTTGAAATCCATGATTGAAAGAATTATTCTAGAATTGAGCAAGTCACATTGCGCAAAAATAAGAAGCAAATGAAAGTGAAACGTATATGTTAAATAGCTTGGGGAGGATTTTACTACTATTTTCAGAGGCTTCATTTTTGTCACTGCTCGTTTCATTTGATTACGACTACTATGCGAATGAAGCTAAAGTTACTGAAAATACAATCAAGTACAATAGAAGAAAAAAAAATGGATTGAAATGTTCCAAAAATTAGTCATTCAAATTCGATTGATTATGATTACACGTCAATATCAAAAGTTGCGTAACCACGCAATATCACTCTTAGGACAACATTCGTTGAAGTGCTAGGGAATTTCCGTTTATGTTTGACCGTTTGTTCTCTGTGACATCTCAATTTCCCTGTTAACTTTCAAACTTTCGATATTAGAACTATATTATATCACATTAACCAAATTGCCATTTCAAATGACACACACTCATCAGGTACATATATAGGATGCGCCAAATCATCATTGTCGACATCGATGACGATACCGTTTAGCCAGTAGCTACAGCGTTCGTATGATGTGCCAATGTATTTGACTATCGTGCTCAGATTGCAAACATAGAGGAGGAGAAGGACGAACGAGACAGCGAAAGACAGAAAGAGAGAGAAAAACCGAATCGGAATCAAATGCGTCGTAAAATATTGCTTCTTCTTTTTGTTTAATAAAATGAAGCCAATCAGGTTACGTTGTTCGCTTTCGAAATATGCATGAAGTAACAACGACCGTTCGATGTGAAACGTTCCAAGAATAAAGAATAAAGCTTTCACACCGCCGCCTCACCGAAAAATGTATAAAAATCTATATATTTATACATGTGTGTATGTATGTGCATGGGGGAAAATGCATGCACAAACACCAATATTGTGAAATCAACCGGACTGTAAGCTAGATTATGGCTACAGTTGCTATAAATAATTGGTTTTCTCTGTTATGCGGTGCACTAACACAGCTAGCTTAATATGAAGCTACAGGAGCGGCGGTCGATTGCGCGATATATGAGTACATCCGCAGTAAAATTGCGAACATTTTTCAATAATATAATACAATGCAACCGAACGAGAATCTTTGGTTGGCGACGACTCTTTTTTTCTTTGGAAGCTCCGGTCATTACTCGCAATCCCTTCTCTTTTAATACGTCAACGGCATGGCATGTACATGTACGTGTAAAATACACACAATGTTTTGAAAGTTTCTACGCATTTATGCATTTATTTGGCTAAAACCTTGGCGTGGATAAACCAAAAATATGATTTACTTGCGAATCAATGAATCTTCAGGACCTTCTACCTCCGGTTGTGTAGCTTTTTTGGTAGTTGAAACGATCTGGGGAATGTTTTCAAAGAGGTTAGTATTTTTTGTTTTCCACGATTTTCCTCACAATCTGGCCCATTTCTCGCGTGCACATCTGCCCATTCAATGACACATGCAAATTTTGTCTCCGAAAGATTTTCCATTACTGTTAAAAGGGAATTTTTCGAAACGGCAGGGATGATAGAGATTTTCCCCGCCAATCATGGGGAGAGACACCATTAGCTATTTTTTTGAAGTTCATATAAATACTAGAGGAAAATAGCAAAAATAGCAAAAAATAGCAATATTATTGAAGAAATAGCGATTTATTATTTACTGTTTTTAACCGTTTAGAAAAAAGTTTTCGAGTTATTTTATGAAATTAAATGGAACAATTTGTTCTTTTCTATGAAATAACACTAGAAAAATTACCAAAATATAATTTTTTTGCTTTCTTTCCAAGCATACAACAATAACTTGATGAGTGTTACTTGTACGTGAACTGTCAAACTGTCACGTTGCACATAGGAAATATTAGCAAAAAATAGCATTTTTATTGAGGGAAACTAGCAAAAATAGCATACATTAGGAAACAATAGAATAAATTAGTGAAACTAGCGTTGGTGTCTCTCCCCTTGCCGCCAATAATGCCTTATTATGGTTAACTGTTATTATTCAGCTACAATTAAGTCATGGAATTGCCAAACAATTCCAGTGCTGCGATACACAGCAACTCATATCGACATTTCCACGAGTCATTTCGAGTCTACATATGAATTATGCGAGTCTTCTATGATTCGCGACGACAAATAAGGTCCTCGTAATTTAGTTACTACTGGCGTTAGGTGTGCGTCATCACTTTTATTTTCTTTACAGTACCAACCACATCACATGTTCCCTGTTTGCAATGTGTTTTATTTCAATTGATGGTTGACAGTATCAACTGTACGCCACCTACTACACTACACACTGAACTTCTACTGCATGAACTGTAAAACATGCACTCTTGGTTAATTCAATTAGATTTTCGCGATGTTGGATAATGCTTTATTTTCGGTGTTTCGCTTTTTTCTGCACCATATCGTACGTGCACAGCAATTGATGTTATTCAATAGAAGATTATAAAGAATATCTATATATAATATATCTGTTTTCACTGGCTTCAGTTCGAATCCACACATCAGCTTCTCCGTGTGTTGACGGCAATCAAATTGTGTGCGACTGAAATGTATGTACAGTCATGGACTAAATTGAGCGTACGACTGCCAGAAAAATGTATCGCGGACTATTTCATGAACCTAATTTTTTTTTTCAATCAATTCTTTGCACTGTTTGTTGCGTAATTATGTGAACTAATAGTAACCGAGAGAATTTTGAATTTTTTTTTTGGATTTTGTGATTTTTATTGAAAAATGTAGATGAATGTCATTTTTGTGCTGGACAAAATTGAGCGTACGGTCCGTTTAATATTTGTTTAAATAGAGAAAATTCATGGAAATTGAAAAAGTGAGGATACAGTATGATGCACAAGCTCATGTTGCTTCGAAATGGTATATATGTTTTGCTCCACCGAACCGTTGTTTGGGAAATGGAGACGGTTAAACTTTTTTTTTATTTTTCACTTTTATCACCTTCAACACATATGAATATTTCTTGAACCAAGAATGATATTGAAGCATCTTAACCGGCGTTTGAAAGCTTGAGGTTAGACCAACGAAATGCAATAATAACCAACCAAATATTTCAAGTACTTCAAAAGATACAGCCGTGAAAGTATGACAGCTGATGTCAAAATAGCGCCATTTATTTGACATTTGAGATTATAACTCACAAATGGTAAATTATTTTGACATCTTGTCTTGATCAAATTTACTCTACTCATCAAGTGCTACAACTATGCTGAACATGTCAATCCCAAAAACTAACTCCCTTAAAAAATAAACGCTGAAGTACCACAATGTGGAGTCCATGTAGTATACTCTTATATGGATCATTTCGTATTAACGGATTTTTGGCTGACAAGATGTTGTTTTTT
>NW_022597299.1:0-1157 GCF_009176505.1 Sitodiplosis mosellana | reverse complement strand
TGTGCACCAAAGGAACTTGGTGTATGATCATAACTTTGACATTTTTTTACCCTTTTTTCGATTTTTGCCTGTGTGGCGGCCATCTACATGGGAAGTTTGTATAAAAACCTCGTTGTAATATAAATCGCAATTATTTCAGGTAATCATATAACTGCGCATGGGCGAATGAAAGATAAAATGCATTTTACTCAAATTTTCAAATTTATTCGGTTCTTTTGTTGAACATCAAATGACAAGAACAAAAAGAGAGACAGTATTCAGCTTTTTCAGGCTCCTGAAACCCCTTTTTTCAAGCCCATATTCTTCTTCTTTGATTACGTCTCACCATTGGCTTTCGGATCCAATCATGCGACGGTGCAATCGGTTGAAAAACAACTGGCTTACCACTCAAATAAAATAAGGTCATGCCCACGAGTTTGTTATTCTTTTTCGAAATCATTGGACCTCCAAACGTGGCAGGAGTTCCCATGCTTTCATCTAAAATTTAACACATCAAATGATTTGCATCAAATACGGGGTGCACTTTCGGTTTGCATTTGGCGCCATCCAAATACTTTGTATCCTGAAGCGCAACTCCACACTTAGCTTCTAAATGTGACACCGTAGTAAGTGTGGGCATACGTTTTGCGAATAAGCGACAAAGAGAATGGAAACAAGTGCCCGTGTGATAGTGAGTAGCTTGATGCGATGCTTCTCAATGTAGCGACTAATACACGCGCACATGTTTACATTCTCTTTGTCGCTTATTCGCAAAACGTATGCCCACACTTACTACGGTGTCACATTTAGAAGCTAAGTGTGGAGTCGCGCTTGGGTCATAACGCCTCGATCTCATTGTTCCATCCAATACCACATCACCGTAGACAGTGACCATTTCCGTCCGGTCGTTCATTTTGTAATCTTTGTCCACCAAATCTATGCCGCCGACGTTAGCGTTGAACTTCAACGGTTCTTTAAGTGTTATCTTGGCAATGTCAAATGTGAATCCCGACAATGTGAAGTTCTCATGAATTTCTATCTGGTCTTCAGTGACTTCAAGTTTTGTCGGATTTCTTGATAGTTTATTAACGGTTACGTAGACATATGGGGCGCCGAGCACACTATGCGCAAAGGTCAAAATCTCCGTTTCCGACAAAATGGTTGCATAAAATTTTACT
>NW_022597298.1:0-1021 GCF_009176505.1 Sitodiplosis mosellana | reverse complement strand
TTTAATGATTGAATTAATCAACGATTACGTAAGTTTTTTTAATCAAATATAAATAACTTACCGATTGCGATCCGAGAGGCGGTTTTTCATTTCTTGCTGAGTTCTTTCCAAGATGCGTTTTCGCATTTCTGCCTCCTTTTTCTCTCCCTCTCGCCGCTTTTCCTCCTCCTTCGTACTGGTCATACTGAACGCCATCGTAATCGATTCCATTTTTACCAAGCAAAGCTTCCAGGAAATACACGTCCATTGCATGAACCTTTGGCAGATTCCCATTATCTTGATTGCGTTGGCCTAACAGTTTCATATAGAAACTGATCACCCAGCTATCCATCCAAGTCGATGGACGCAGCGTTGAAATGTTTTTGTCCATGATGCTCATACCGAATTTAGAAACGATTTTGACCTCCCTCCCCTTTCTAAACCAACCGGCGATTTTTTCGCGTTTTTTCGCATCCAAGTGTGGATAGTCATTGGCCGGTTCTTCTTCGTTTGCCTGATCTTTCGCCGCTTCTTCTTCTTTTTCTCTTTGACGCGCCTCATTTTGTTGCAGTTGAGCAATCGTTTCCGCATTTGTGTTGACATATTTTTCACGCTTTTTTGTTGATCAAACAAAAAGATATGTTAGAAAATGTGATTTGCAATATGAGAACTCTCATTTTATTAATGAACGAAATGATTTTTCTCAAAGAAAAAGCGCGAAAACTAATTCAAACACCCAAACACCCACTTTTACCACTTTTTTCAAGGGGCAAAAAAACTTACATTTTCGGTTTTTTTGAAGTATTCAATTTTCATCACAAACATGTTGATCTGCCTAGATTGTGTTACACAATTTGTGTACCCGAAATTTTCTCGTCCCGAATTTTTTCGTATGAAATGTCTTTCTTACGTGACGCCATATGGTCGAATGGGATGCATGCTCGTAATAACGGAGAGGTTTTCGTTTTTAGATGTTGACTAGTTTCAATCAATTTTACTAAATGTGTACTAAAATGTACGGCATTTCAAAAAAAATTGTATC
>NW_022597297.1:0-3357 GCF_009176505.1 Sitodiplosis mosellana | reverse complement strand
TATGGCCAAAAGTCAAAGTGGGGTCCATCTTAGGGAATGTTCCCTTACCACTATCTTACGAAGAGGGTACCCAGGTCTGAGGTGTTCAAGAGAAGCTCCCCCTCGCCACCTTTCCAACGCCGGTCTTATAGCCCCGATTGGTCCAAAAACGAAAAAGTTATGGGCATTGGCAGTTTGATCTTGATTTTTTATGAAAGTTTTGATTTGTGCGTCCGTCCGTTCGTGTGTCCGGAAACTTTTTAGATCCCCACAGATTTCGGTGCCGATATGCCTAAGCTGTAGCTGGTGTCGGGCTACATCAAAACCCGTCCTCAGATTGACATTTGCATTACAGGAGAGCTGGCTATGGCTTCACTAGCCTGCATGTATACGATTTTTTCAAGTATTTATTTCGCACACTAGATCAACTCAGACACCCATCGGGCAAAGTCAGCTCGTAATTATTTGAGAAGACCTTCAAAAAGTTACATACACACATGCCAATGTTTATGTGATATAAAAGAAAAAAGTCGATTTTTATGAAAAATCGACCCCCTTAAATTTCACGCCAAAGGCGATTTCTCAAAAATCAGCCCGACAATGTTTTACCAAAAACTGAGCGTTTGTAGCCGGCTACCATACCAACAAAATGGCATATGCCATATATCCGAAAATTCGTATTTCGAAGTTCTGGGCATAGGCAATTCATCAATGAACGAAATTTGTACGAAGAGTCGCATTCTACGAAGAAATTGCTGCCAAAAATACGCATCTACTGGCTGAAAAGGCTCACGAAAGACCATATTCGCTCAATTTTCGACGAGCAATCGATTAAAAGTGGTCACAATGCGATCTGAGGGCATTTGATGGTCGAAAAATAGGTCGGATTGAAGTGAATTTTTCAACTTGCTCTATTTTCACTGAAAATGACATTTTTGTTCGGAAAACACGTGAAATAGACCTCTGACGACATTTTGGTCTTAAAGAACTGCTATTTTTTCGTGAAAATAATGGGAGTCCATGAACACTTGAATATACATTTCGTTGTTATTTTGGTCATAAATCGGCATTTTGGCATCTGAATGTATGAAATTGAACTTTTGTTCGGGGGATACATAAAAAATGCACTTTCCAGAGCTTTGGTGGTTGGGAACTAATATTTTTTAATGAAATAATGAGAATCCACAATCGTTTCAACACTCTTTTAATGAATATTTTGATATTGAATCATATTTTACCGCATTTCAGTTGCGTACTGCATTCCTATGCGTACAGACGTGTTTCTAACACTAGTGTATGTCACACAGTTAACTTGATCATTCTTATTTCTTTTGTTTTCGTTGTTTTGAATACAAAAATTCGTGCACTTTTTCAATCAAAATGCCAGTGATTGATAAAAACGTAAATTCGCCATCATGTAAATTCAAGTTAGCATTTTGTTCGGAGTGCAATAATGAAATTGAGCAAGATTCGGATGTGAAATGTGATAATTGCACTAAATATTTTCACAATCGATGTTTGGCTGCCGCTTCCAAAAGTGCTAACGATTCTGATGACTTAATATTGCTGTGCAATGAATGTGTGAATAATGAGGCTATTTGTTCCCGAAGAGATCAACTTGAAATTAAGTCAACAAGAGCAAACAAAGCACTAATTTCATCGCTCTCACAACCAGAACCTAGAATTTTGAGACCACGAGCAATTTCAGTTGATTATTTTGGCGTGAACAAACAGAAGAAAACATTGAATACAAAGGCTACTCTATCTGACCAACGATATGAGGAATTGTTGATGAAATTTGATATCATGCAAAAACAAATTGATAATTTCGAGATCTGCAAATGTAAATGTAATGATTTTTCACCAAATAAACAAACATTACCGGAGCGAGTCGACAACATTTCGAAATCAATATCTACTCAAACAACGGCTGACTTGATTGAAGCTCATGTTACACACAGTGTTTGCAATGATTCACCATCGGCGCGTGAGGCGTCTACTGCGATTGAAATAACAGAAGATATGTTTGCGCTTATAAACAGCAAACTCAACAAAATTGAGCGTGGACTTGGTGATCTCGCTGTGTTCGAAAAATCAAATCATGATGGTCTTATGTCGATCGGGTCCGATAACATCACAATTGAATCGAAAATTCGCAAAATGAATGAAGCTGTCGACAAATGTTATGCGCTACAAGAAACCAATTTTTCTGCTGTAATTGAACTGCAGAAATTATATTCAGAACACAGTAAATTTATTTGTGAGTCACAGTCCCGAGTGAATGGCGAGCGTAATGAATCGACTAAAAATACTGGCATCAACTTTACACGGGAAAAAATAGTTTTGGACGAAAAAGTGAAAAAAATTGAGGATGATTTTGTTAAGCTTCATGGCACCATATCTGATTTTGCTTTTGCTCTAAAACGCCACAACAATACTATAAAAACGCATTTTGATCTGAATGACGCCTACAATACAGACCTTATGAAGAAAATTGAGATTAATTTGCATAGCGCCTCAATGTTCAACAACAAGCGTTCAAAAATGAGTGCAGATAGACTCACAAATAGCATCAACGGTTCATTGATTAATTCTGATGCTGACTGCAACCGGGGATCAATGGTCATGAAACCATTGGAGAACAACCGAGCTCAAAATGATAGAATTAAAATTTACCTGCGCAATATTATTACACACAAATCTATTGATGAAATTCAACGTGAGCTTGGTACAACTTTTGAACGGTACGAGAATAAAATTAACAACATCAAATGGCACACTAACAAAATCAAATTTGACCCAATTAACCACCACATCATTGCGGCTGAAATGATAGCAGTACTTCCTGAAGCAATCAATGTCAATGAACTCTCCAAAAGAGTGAAACATTTTTTTGGGTTTTCAACGGGCTGAAACATCATTCAGCAAAACAATGGATTAACACATCAAAGCATCATCGTTCTTCCTCAATGATCAAACCACGAAAAAACATTTCCGATTTGTGTGACCAAATAAAAAACAGTGGTGCAGGTATTTCTTTAGCACAAAATAAATCAACCGATTTTAAACATTCGGATTCTAATCTCGACAATACAAAATCAAAAAGGAGTAAAAATAAGAATAACCAATTTAGGATAGCTCTACTAAATATTAGATCAATAAGAAAAAAATTAACTGAGTTGGAAATTTTTCTTGATTCACTTGAACTAAAGCCACACATTTTAATTATAACAGAAACTTGGCTTACTGATGAAGAGGTGAATTTTTTCAATCTAATTGGATATCAAGTAATTTCCAACTGTAGGAAAAATCAAAGGGGAGGTGGCATCCTTATGTTCATTCAAAATGATCTAAAATTTAACGTGATAAAAAATGAAT
>NW_022597296.1:0-1383 GCF_009176505.1 Sitodiplosis mosellana | reverse complement strand
GAACGTCATGAACACACTAAAATCGCCGAAAGTTTGACACTCAAATCGGAAGCCATTTCAAGTTGCATCGAATGTTACGAGAACAAGCACTTGTATCCAACGGAATGGCGTACACTGACATGCAGCAAGCCACATTTGGTTCTATGGGCGAGGCTGAGTCAATCATTAAACTTTTGGCCAGTTAAGAAAGGATTTACGCATTGGCCAGCAAAGTTGTTGAGCATAGATGATTATGTTCCCAAGGTCCTTTTCTTCGAATCATCCGAATTCGTGGATATATCGGCAAAAGATTGTTGGATTTACTCCACTAAATGTTCAAAATTGGTGAATCAACGTTTCTTCAATCAAAATTATATCGATGCTGCTTTGAAGGTAAGTCAGTTGACTAATATTTTGAAATATTGTTGGGTTTTGTATCAAATTTTGAATGAAATATTGTCTCTTTTTTCCCCAGGAGGTTGATTTGTATGCAAAGAACGTCGAGAAGAAATTCGGCCGTTTCCAGAATGAATTGGCGTGCATACCGTTTGATCAAAACCGCCATGATGCTCATATGGCTGCAATGTTCCCAGACTACGAACGTTGGTCGGTACTGACGGTGAAGGAAATGCCATCCACTGAACCTCAACCGATTGATTACGATGAAGTTGATGAACGTCCTACAAAACGGCCACGTCTGTCAATTGATGCCGTTGAAGCTCCAAATCATGATTCAACAAAAGCCATTGCAATAATTCGAAACCAAATGCAAATCATCGAGCATGAAATGACCGAAATCAATAGCGTCAAAGATAAAGCCCAGCAGAAACTGATGAATGAATTGAATAGCGCAAAGAAAGCACTTGCTGATGCTCAAGACGATAATAGAAAATTGATGGATGACTTGCGGTCTGTGTCTTTGGAGCGAGACAAAACCCAGGAAGGAATGACCAGAGCTGAAGATATGCACACCAATGAGGTAGCAACGCTCAATCAAACTTACCAAAATAAAATTTCCGAAGCAAAAGACGAAATCAAACGAGTTCGAACCATGGAACAGATAAAAGCTAAAGCAGCTGTGAAAGATGCCATATCGGAGCAACTCAAGAAAATGAGCAAAATTGAAAAGGAAAACCAGCGATACTCCGGTAAAATTCAGGAAATCGAAACAAAGATACAACAAATTGTTGAGAATTTGTTGATCAAAACATCAGAACTGAAGAATACGAATGATGCATTGATCAAAGCAAAAGAGGAGTTGACCGAAGCAAAGGCAGACATCGAACGCATTCGAAAAGAAAAGATAAACGCCGAAGAAGATTTAGAGAAGGTAACGCAAAAACATGACACCGAAATGGAAACTTTGAGGACACAGCTTCAAGCCAGTCACTTTAAAGTATTGGA
>NW_022597295.1:0-1875 GCF_009176505.1 Sitodiplosis mosellana | reverse complement strand
GATTTGAGTGTCAAACTTTCGGCGATTTTAGTGTGTTCATGACGTTCTGGAATATTTGAAGGAACATTAAATCGATTAAGTGATTTTTTGTTTATTAACCGCTTTTTTAATGTTTATCAGGAGATATTTTTTTTTATAATTTTTGAAAAGATTCTTCTAAAGTATCATAAGAAAGCAATCATGGAATCAAACAATGGGAAATCATCCTTGATGTCTTTATAAATGATGATAACGATGAAAATGAACTTGAAATGTACGCCTGATTCGCCGTATTGGTACTCACCGCCATAGTAAACGAAACAATTGTGGTAAATGTAATCAATATCGACGAGGAATGCATATAAGCTATCGTAGAGCTCACGACAAATCTTTCGGTCAATTTCGTCCAAATCGATTGGATTGACGACGTCATCGCAATACTTTGCCTCCATCTTCAATGCTGACAAGTCCTTGAACACGCGGAACTGCAATCAAATGATCAATTATCGATTCCCAGTTGAATACATTTGATTGAAATTGATCTATTCTCCATTTAAAAATAAATTAATTGGCATTCTAAATACGGGTGGATCAATTTTGAGCAACCATTTGACAATTGACCATATATGGGACATGCCTTAATGAATATTTATATTCATAGTTTTAAAAATCGATCCACCTCAATTTAGAATGCCAATAGCTTGGCCAATAGGCCGGTCCAAAAAGTATTTTTCATTTGATAGATTCCCATATGAAAGTGTCTTTTTGATGAAGCAAGCAATTGATCTTAACTTACGTCTGGATTGTCCAAAATATCAATCATTATGTACTTGAGCAATTTCAGAAGACGATCCCTAAAATCAATGAATTGTAATATTTCATCTAGAACAGTTGTTCCAAATTTTCATTCACACTTACTTGTCGTCACAGGCTTTTTTTGACGTTTCTTCAACCGTGCAAACTGTGCAGCTCGCCAGTTTTGTTTCACTTTTATTACCCCAACGATAATTATCTGCCGATTTCAGACATTTGTCGTGGAATATTCGAAAACACTTCGCACAAGAGATTTTCAGATATTTTTTGTGACAAATCCAACAGAACTTGTCACGACGAACCTTGGAATGACAACGATATAAACATCCAATTAGACTTACATAATGTTTCAAATAATTGCATTATTCAATTTTTTAAGTGACAAATTAGCTTATACTTACTGTTTGATTGTTAGACTGGTCTGCATTCATCTTATGACTGCTTTTATCCAGGCTTCAAAAGCAGAAAGCAAGTTTTTATTGGCAACTAGTGAAAAATTACACGTGCATCAATCTAAATGAGATAATTTTTCTTGTAATTTCTTGGTAGAAATTGAGGTTTGAGCTTTAGCCTCTGTGAATTGAGGTTATGAACACCACATGATGAATACGGCTGCTATCACAGAAAAAACGTAAAACAAATGAATGCGTTTAAACTCATTGAGTGAATTCAATTCTTTTAATGCCAGCTGTAAACCAATTCAATTTGAAAATATCCGAAGCAGATCAATGCTACATTGAATAGTTGAAAATTCAATGAAAAATTACCAAATCTTTCGTCAATCATCTAGTATTATAACACCGTTCGACAAATTTCAACTTTTTTTCTCGCACAAGAGAAATTCCGATGGCGTTTGTTAGAGGACCTCAAAACAAACACTTCTGCATCATTAGAATGACCGGAACCACGCCTAGATTTTTTTTATCGACACATATAAGACAAATTTAAGGCCAAAATGGGCAAATCACAAACATGAGCTTCGGTTTGACAGGTAAAGCAAATAATTTCTACCTTTTCTGCCTTTCATCATCTAGTATGATCCTTTACAAACAGTTTGGGTGCTTCCATGACCAAATCGAGTGA
>NW_022597294.1:0-12094 GCF_009176505.1 Sitodiplosis mosellana | reverse complement strand
GGTACCTCCCATACAAAAGTGTCAATTTTTTGAGGTTTTTCTTGGGGCAAGTACCCCAGGATCAAATCGAAAATGGCTCATCTTCGAACTTAAACTAAGTTTTTCAAATACAAAACTTTTGGCATTTCCAGATTTTGATTATCTCAATTATTTTTTGGGTTATCGTGTTTACAAACAGCTACGACGACGACAACGACGACAACGACGACAACGACGACGACGGCACACGAACGGAAAAGTGTCTCAAAAAGTGATTTTCTACGCGTTTCATGAGTTTTTATGATGATCTAAACCAATTTTGCGAAAAAAGTTTTCGGGACCAATTCCTATACTTTCCCTTGACACGTTGTGTACGGAAAAGTAAAATGGGTTTTCATATTAATACACTAGGTATATTTTTATAAATAATTGAAATATTTTTTAACCAGAATGCTTGAAATATGTACTCATGTACTTATGCATACTTTTAGCGCGTTCCGCAACGAATGACAACCGACTACGCGGTCCCCGTTGTAGTTTGACATTTTGGTTTCATGGCTCTGGTGGTGACCGATTTGTGGTTGGCGTAGATCATGCCGTCGTCGGGGCGATGCCACGTTGCCATACCACTTAACACGGTGAAGTGTCGATGTGGCTCGTTGATGCGCAGACTAAACAACGATGTCAACGAAACTTGAAGGTATGCCATCGTGTCTGTGTGTTTGAAATGCGGGTAAGGAAAAAAACACGAATAATAAATTCATATGTTCAGATTGCTTGAATAACATATCGGATTAAAAAGGCGAATCGAATGGCTGAATTTTTATGTCTTTCGTACTACTTGGGTTCGATACGGTTCGTTTCGTTTTCTTTACATTCGATGTGGTTGTTTGGTCTGTTGCAAACAGAAATCGTGTCGTCATTGCGAACTTGGTTTGTCAAAAGAAGGAGAAGAGAAATGAAACTACTCTGTCTGTATGGAATGTCTCGCGATATGAATGCTTGTACATTTGCTGGATTCGCTTTGGTTTGCATAAATTAGTGCGCATCAAGCAGCACGCTCACAAAAAACTCAAAGTTAAAACTTTGACCACTAGAGGTCAAGATAAGCGGTCCAATCCTCGAAAAGGACAAAAATTAGATATTTTGTCTTTATGGTGGTTAAAACGCCACTCAGTGGCAGAAACGTCAAAACAAACTATAGCTGTCAAAGTCATTTACGCATTCGAATGCCGCAACAGTTTTATTCCACCAGCTTCCACCAGTGAAAGCAAGGATCTTTAATATTAAACCGATTCGTGATACAGAAAATTGGCACGAAAATGTCGTTTGTTCGTGTTCATTGTGAAGATAAACGGCATTTCATAAAAATTGAAGATGTTGAAAATGTGAATTTTGGCAGTTTAGTCCACGTTTATAGGTGGAATTGAATGCTTTAAGATGATTTAAGGTCGAAGCAAATGTAAAATCTCCTCAGGACTTGTGCGATTTTCGTGAATACTTTGATGACACAATCTCAAACTCTTTCATTTGTTTTAATAAATTCTCTCCAATTTGGAATATTTGATTTGTTACTTTTTGATTACCACCAAGTTCGACCACTGATTTCATAAATTCATTCACCAACGTCGGTGAATCAATTATTTTTGTGCGGTGCTTCTCATCTGAAATAATATCACTCGATTCAAAAACATACGGTCCCCTTTCTACATTTTCAGCGCTTGAGCTCTCAGAACTGCTTGCGTTAAATACGAATTCCTCGTCGCTTTGCAATGATAACTTTTCCGAGATTGAATCATCATAATTAGAAGCCAAAAATATGTTATCTGTGATTTTGCTATTACAAACATTTTCAATATCATCTGATTGAAAACTTTGTGAATGTAAATTTAACTTTTCAAGTTCTTTAGCAATGGCTTTTTGCGATATTTCTGGATCGACGTCCTCTGTTGTAGTTTGGACGCATTTTTCAATGTGTTTTTTCAACCCGTTGAACGTAGTAAATTGTTTTTCACACTTTGAGCTCTCGACTGGACACTTTATTGAATGCACTCTTTCTTTAATTGAATGTTGTTTTTTCAAATGTTTAATAATCTCGTTTTTATTCTCGAAACAAATAGGACACATATAACATTTTAGCTTCATTTTGACTACAGTTGTGTTGATATAAACACAGATAATTGACAGTAAACCTATTTTAACCACGGCAAAGCCAAAACAGATATTTTTTGTCCGTTCCAAGGATTGGACCGCTTATCTTGACCTCTCGTGGCCAAAATTTTAACTTTGAGTCAACGCAGCGCCTTCTCTGCACTTACGCCAACTGCTGTTAGCAAGAGTCACTACAGTACAACGTACGTCAAATTCAAAAGCTTGTATATATATATGTATACATGTGTCAGTTGCTTATTGAGCGATTTTCTGTTCTCCAGCTCTATTTTATTTTTTTTCACTAAATAGCGTAAATTTTGTTGCATGAAAATCAATCTTCTTATTTTTAAACGTAAAATCAAATTTTACGATAAAACAATACAGGAATTTCACTGTTTTGAATAAATACGAACAAGTGTCACTTCATTTGTTTACGTTCTGTTCACGAGAATCATGTTATGTTTTTTTTAATCAAAAAGCGTATTTTACTGTTCATTCCAATGCAAAAAATCAATTTTCTCATTTTAAAATTTCAAATAAAAATGTTTCCGCATTTTTGCGTATTTTTGTCAACACAAGAGTGACTAAAAAAAGTTCCATCGAGTTGTAATTTCATTTGTTGACATTTCATATTCCGGTTATTGGATATACTCGGATATACTGTTATCAACTGTTTTGAATCGTTTTGAACGGTTTTGAATGGTTGTTTTTTCACACGAACATAAAAACGTGCTTGACTTCACTGAAGTCATTAATATCCCTTGATATCTTTTCAAAATTAAAAGAAAAAAATATTTCATGGCTCAAAATCGAACAGCATTTCACTATTTACATCAATGTGTCATCATTTGTCATTTATCATCGGCTTTGTTACTCTTGTATTGACAAAAACACGAGAAAAAAATTGACTTTCCCGGACTTTACGTTTTAAAATCAGAACGTTGATTTTTCAACTTAAACATGTATACATACGTATACAAGCTTTTGAATTTGACGTAAGTTGTACTGTAGTTACTCTTGCCAACAGCAGTTGTCACTTCTGGGCTCGTTTGTATGGGAATTGACAACAAGGCGCTGCGTCGCTTTGAGTTTTTTGTGAGCGAGTAAAAAAAATCATTACGCGCCGAATTTTATTCGCAAATTGGTGCAATGGGTGAACTGGTGCACTATGTGGCAAGCCATTGTTAATTCGAACGTAGGAATATAGCACTTGTTATGGTGAATATTGTGCACGAACACGATTTGGTTTGCTCAGTCCAGTTCGTGGAAATCCAATCGTAATATGGCGGACACGACCAAACAACGACAATTTCAATAGAAATACTCACGGGTTTGTCTTCTTCTCGCAGTTTCCTTCCTCCTTTTTTTCAATGCTCAATTTCGCACTAACTTGACGGTCTGAGTTTTGTTGTTTCTCCTTTAGTTTCGATCGGCTTGATATTTATTATTACTTTTGGTTTTGTTTTTGTTTTTTTTTTCTTTTACGACGTTGGGCTGATGTGTTTCTACGTACGTTCGCTTCAGCGGTTCAGACGAAAAGAGAGAGCATCTCTGTGTGAGCCGGTCGCTTCGGTGAAGTGTAAGGCATTGTGTTTGTGTGAGTGTATTCGCTCGCTCGTGGTCGCGAATTCGACGCTTTTCGCGGCATCTAGTTGTCGTTTGTTGCGATTTGATCGTTCGCTTTGCTAAATCGTTTATGCAAAGTCAATTTATAGGGCGATTGTGTAGTGTAAATGATATCGGTCTGTTATTCATTTGTTTTGGGGGAAAAAAACAGCGGCAAATAGTGGCATGAACTGCGTATATATACAATTTGGTATATATGAATATATTTTGGTCTTGACTCGACAATGAACGTTTGCTGTGGCAATTTATTTGTCGTATAGCGACAGCGATGAACTGGTATGCGATGAACTTTTGTTTTCCTGTTTCATCGGTTTCTTCTCGTTAGTGTTAGGACTATGGTTTGTTGGTTTCGTTATTTTTTTTTTCTTTTCTTTTTTTTTGAATTTGACTGTGGTAAACGACTATAGTAGGCTTGTTTGAATGAAGGCTTGTCGTATTCGTTCATCGCCTTAACGGACCATAATGTCCTTGGCATTGTGTTTACCTAGTGGCCTGCTTTGGGAATCAATCAGCTCATATGTGTCGTTACCAATGATCTTTGTGATGGTGGCTTGCTTTTTCACCGGATTAAGCTTACCGGCAATTTTTTTAACGGAGGATGATAACTCGCGATGCAACACATACACTGAATCGCCGATTTTGAATTTTCTGACTCGTGCCCGGGTATCGTACCGTCGCCGATTTTCCTCGAAGCTTGTGCGGGATTGATCACTCACGGCCTCATGAATCAATGCCATTCGCTCGAAGTCGGCCTGTGCCGTTTCCGGGTTGGCATCCAAAATTACGGTATGTTCATCGCCGGTTTGCGCTCTTTCTCGACCGTTGAGAGTGAAAAATGGACTGTGGTGTGTGGAGGTGAGCGGAGTTGAATTCATTTTCATCGTGATGAATGGCAAATGATCTGCCCAATCAACATGCTCTTCATTTCTCTCCATAAGTTGCGTGCGAATGCAAGTTTTGAGTACTTTGTTTGAAGCTTCGGCCGCGTTGGTCTGTGGGTGATACACACCAGTCGTACAATGTTTGATCTTGTACTTCTCCAGAAACTGACGGAAAGCCACGCTAGTGAACTGACTGCCATGGTCTGATACAATTATTTCCGGCGTGTCGAATTTGAATAACACCTCTTTTTCAAGGAATTCGATCGTGTTTTCGGTGGTGGCTCTGATAAAGGATTTCGTAAAAACGTATCGCGAGAACCCATCAATGCATACGAGGGCATACATGTGACGTTTTTCCTTGAAGCTGGCAATGGGCCAATGAAATCTATATACAATATTCGGCCTGGACGAATCGGATCGCGGTACTCTCCGGTTGGAATGCGGGTGTTTTCGTTGGATGGTTTTGCTTGACGACAAATTTCACATTTTGTCACGTATTCATAAATATCGGCATGCATTCCTTTCCAATAATAGACGCGTTGAATGGAATTTAGTGTTTTCCAATATCCCATGTGGCATGATTGATTGTGTTTTTCATTGAGAACGGCCTGTTTCAGTTCTGTGGGAACGCAAAGTGTCCATAGCCGGTCTCCGGTGTGGGCTTGATATTTGCCACGTCGATAAACGAATCCGTTTTCGATTTTATAGAATAGAGATTTGCCAGATTCGGCGATAGTTCGAATTTTATTGTACCATGAATCAGTTGTCTTGGTATTTGGTTCAATTTCAATCAAATCTACGGCACGCGATAGCGCATCTGGGGCATCCATCAGTTTGCCGGGACGATGTTCAAAGGTGATGTCAAAGGCCTGTAGTCGAACTGCCCATCGAGCCAATTTTCCATGTGGTTCTTTTAGGTTTTGCAGCCACTTGAGGCTGGCATGATCGGTTACTACAGTAAATGCTACTCCATCGATGTACGGTCTGAATTTCTCTACTGCACTGAGTACAGCAAGGCACTCACGCTCTGTCGCACTATAATTCTGCTGTGTTTTGGAAAATTTTACTGAATGGTATGCAATTACTCTCTCGTGACCATTCTGAATTTGGGTGAGAATGCCGGCTCCAGCGATGAGACTCGCGTCGGTGTACAATTTGAATGGTAATGAGTAATCGGCAGGCACTAGGACTGGCGCATGAGTGAGATCGTATTTGATAAGCTCGAATGCTTCTTCAGCCAAGGCCGTCCAAACAATTTTTCGTTTGCTATCTTTCTCAATCAGATCTGTTAGTGGAGCAATTTTCTCCGCTGCTTTGTTGAGGAAACGCCGGTACCATCCTATCAAACCGACTAAGCGTCTCACTTCTCGGACTGTTTCCGGTCGTTTGTAGTTAAGAATGGGCTGAATACGTTCTGGATTTGCTGTTAATCCATCTTCGGTGAGAATGTATCCCAAAAACGACAGTCGTTTATAGCAAAAACAAGATTTTTCTTTACTAATGGTCAGGTTATTGACTTTTAATCGTTCGGCCACTTCGGACAGAACTGATAAATGTTCCTCAAACGTCGAGCTAAGTATAACGAAATAGTCCACGTAATGGTAAACATTGGGAGCCATATCGCTGAAAATTGCAGCTAACATTTTGGTAAGATCCGCTGGGCTGTTCCTAAAACCCATCACAGCCCTTTTGTAACAGTAAAACTTATTGTCGATAGCAAAAGCGGTCTTGTTTCGGTCTGTCGGTGCGATTTCCATCTGGTGGAAGGCTTGCGTCATATCAAGGCCGGTGATATACTTGGCTTTTGGCAAATTTCGGAGTATTTGATCGACGTTGAACGATGGATAGGCGTCAGGTATCGTTAACTTATTTAGACCACGTGCATCCAAACAAATTCTTCCGCCGCCGGTCTTCTTTTTAACCCACAATATGGGCCAACGCCAAGGGCTCTTATCAAGTGGTTCAATGATATCTTTGGCCAACAAGTTAGAGATTTCCGCACGTACCTCTTCCAACACATAAGGTGAAAGCGGGTATTGATCTCGTTTGACTGGTATGGCACCTGGAATTAAAGCGATCTGCTGTACATATGAGTTGGTTTTGTTGAGCGGACCGGTTTGAGGCGTGTATGGAAATTTATCTACCACCGCCTTTAATTGAACCCGTGAGCATAAAAACAACGTATTGACTCTTCGCCGATGAATACGAAACGCAAAAAAATCGCCGAACAAAGTGAAACACCAATCTGTTATTGGATCAATATGAAACATGAAATCGTTGGCCACTATTTTATTTACGTTGCGTTTTTTTCGAAGCGCGGCAAGTGTTTCATTTTGTTCCAGTAACAGAACGTTGTATCACTTTGTTCGGCGACGCGCTCAATGTACTGTTTTGGAAAAATATGCATGATTTGATACAGTTTTGAGTCCATTGGTATGATGATTCATTTTAACACAACACCCATTCTATTTCGCTCACACTTACGTGCACTTTAACGTTGCTGAAACATGTACGTTCTTGTTTCTTTACTGCGCACATCTTTTTAACAGTAAAGCAGACTACTTTGTTATACGGGTAAAAATTGCACGTAAGTGTGAGCGAAATAGAATGGGTGTTGTGCGTCCGTGTTTTGGCCATGTATAGATTTCACTATATAAACCAATGTATTCACAGCGGCGTGAACCCGCGTTCCGAGGATTTCATACAAACTTCCCATGTAGACGATCCGAAATAGGCAACAGTCGAAAAAAAAGTTTAATTTTTTTTTCGATTTTCATATAGTATTTTTTTCTGCTCTATTGGTGTTATCGGCACATCGAAATTCGCGCTACTTATCAGTTAATTTTCACTTCATAGACAAATCACGACCAAAACCACCATTAAAATGAATCATCATACCAATGGACTCAAAAGTGTATCAAACATTTTTGTTTCAATTAAAGTGAAACACAATTTCTATAGTCAGCCGATATTTCACGATTCACTTTCAAGCGAACAGAATTTATGTTGCACTCGCACAAAACTGTATCAAATCATGCATATTTTTTCAAAACAGTACATTGAGCGCGTCGCCGAACAAAGTGATACAACGTTCTGTTACTGGAACAAAATGAAACACTTGCCGCGCTTCGAAACAAAGCGCAACGTAAATAAAATAGTGGCCAACGATTTCATGTTTCATATTGATCCAATAACAGATTGGTGTTTCACTTTGTTCGGCGATTTTTTTGCGTTTCGTATTCATCGGCGAAGAGTCAATACGTTCTTTTTATGCTCACGGGTTCAATTGTGCTTTTTGCTCTGGACTGAGATCATGTGGTTGTGTAACGGTCTCCCGTCTTGGCGTTATCACATCGTTTTCAGTGTCATCATTTCCACTGGCGGTTTGTATGTGATCGGGTTGATTGCCACTTACTTCAGTGCCATGATTTCGAATTTCTCGGTTCGAAGCCGTTCGCGTCGGCTTTTGCCAGGGTGTTTGTCTCTTTTCGGTTTGGTTCGAGGCCCCAAAACAATTTCCATGAGGTCACAAATTGGAGCTGACTCGTATGTGCCCGTTTCGAATGTTTCTTTTTGGTCTGTGTTTACGGTGAAACGAAATGAATTGTGTTCACTCCAGAGACGTTGAAGCGTTGGAGTTGGATCGACGTATTTGATCGGTTTTTGATTTGGCTTGCCTGCTGGCTGAGTCAAACTAAGTAGCTCGACTGCATCGCAATTGTTTCCCAACTCGATCTCAATAGCAGTCACATCTATACCTGACAGGGCCGCAGCACTACTGTCGGTCGCTTGGCTATCGATTCCTAAATCACAAACTGAAAGCTTGGATTTCACTTTGGTCGGACTGGCATTCGTGAGCGGATTCAACTCCGGTAGCTGAATCTTTTCCGAGATCAATGGGCTGGATTTACCAGAGCCAATTTCCCACGTGCTTGTAGAATTTTCGATGCTTGCTTCGGCTGCAGTATCACGGTGTGAACTGTTACTATTTGCTGAATTGGGTGGATTGCAAACACATTCGTTTTGGTCGAGGTATGCTCTCTTTTCTCTTTGGACATTTGGATCCATTTCGATCAATGGTGACAAATCTTTATACGGATTCGAGTCGTGTATTGGGCAAACGTATGTGGGCTTATCGCATGGAATCGTATGGTCTGGTACCAGTGCAACGCTGGTGGCCAAAACATCTCGAGATTGAATTTTGTTCGGGTGTTTGTTGTAAAAGCCTGGGTCGACTCTTAAAGCCACATCGAATGCGCGACAAAAGCTCATGCCTGCGATGAATTGCGGTCTGCTTGCTTTAATCAATAAGGTAGGAATGACTCGACTTTGCTCTCCAAACTCGAAAGTTAAATCAACAATACCTGTGGCCGGTGTCCGCATCGTGTGTACCGTGTTGATGACGATGTTTGTTGGTTTGATTGTTGCGCCGTATAAAGCTAAAATCTCATCCAGGTCTGTATATGCGATTACGCAGACAACTGAGCCTGTGTCTATAAGCCATTCATTTTTACATTGGTTGACCGTCAATTTAGCATACGGTCTAGGATCATTTGGTCTATCAAAGAAGGGAGTTTCATTGATGTATAGTGAATTAATGTTTATTTCTTGAATTTCAGAAAATGCTGGACTGTTTGCGGTGCATTCTCTCTTTTCTTCGGTTTTATTCTCTTAGGGGGTGGCCGGTGCAATGGATGTAATTTGTTGCATGGCCGTGTTGTTTTCCGATGAGCCACTTATTTCGCCGGGGCCTGGCTCGTGGCCGTTGCCGAGGCTGGCGATGCGTTTTTTGACAATTTGACTTGGCAGTCTGTGCAATTTGCAAAGTATACGTTGGCTGCGCCGCAGCCAAAACAGTAAACGTCTCGCTTTGGTCTGTCGCTATCCTTCACCTGTTTGGTCTGGCAATTTTTGCAATTGGCATAGTAAACATCTGGGGCATTGCATCCGAAGCATTGAAATTTTGATTTTTGTCCATTCGATTCCGAAATGCCAACGGATTTCCCTTTGCTTTTGGTTGCACCATCGAAAATTGGTTTGGTTTCCTTTTCCGCCACTGTCTTCAATGGCCGTTTGAATTTTAATCCGGCCAATGATTTCTGAAATGCCGCTGTAATTGCTTGTATGTCGAATGGTATGCTCTCTCCATCCTCTTCGGATGATGACGCTGATTCTTCCCGAGTGACCTCGCATGAAAACACCGATTTCTCCCGGTTTGATCGTTTCTCATGCCGTTCGTGAGTGTGTCGTGGCCTGTCTTGCGATAGGAACGCGACATGTCGGGTAAAATCTGTAATATCTGCGTAGTAGAAGTACGGCTTCGAAGTATTCTGGCGTCCTCTGGTGATGCGCAACTGATGATAGTTGAGATTCGTTGTTGATCATTGAAATGGTGCGGTAATTGATCCATAAGCTGTTGCATAGAATCAACAAAATCCGGAAGTGTTTCATGCTTTTGTTGTCGCCGGCCATAAATAGCTGACATGAGCCCTTCTACACTACCTGCATATGTGGCGAAACGTACTTTTAGGCTTTGAGCCAACTGATTAAAGGTTTGAATTCGACCGTGTGTTGTAGTCCACCATTTAAATGCACGGCCTGAGAAAGCTGGTGCGAGATTTTTGATCATGGTTTGCTCGGAACATATGCCACTTTCCACGCACAATTTGAGACTGCTCAGAAATTCGTCAATGGAAAAATGCTTCGTGTCCACAATTTCTCCTTCGAATGTCTTCGCGCCGAGCCACCGTTTCAATGCTTGCAATACTGAGCCGGCTTGACGAATATATGAATCGCTGAATGTTCGGTTTGCGTTAGCGGGTTGTGCCGAGGAATTGAGCATATCATATTCAGATGGCGTGATTCGTATCGTATTATAGTTGGCCGGAGGACCGTTCATAGTGCTCTGTGGACGCATGGTCGTGGGCTGTGCGTTCGAGCTGGGCACAGACGTGGTAGGTGCTCGAGCGTTAAAGTGTGCCTCTTGTGTTCGAAAAGACCAATCTGTGGGCAGTGATGGAATGTGTACCTGTGAATACGTCGGAATGTGTTCCGGTGGCGTTTGAAATTGCACATTCAATGGATGGCCTCTCGCACAAGGTGGAGTGGGTTGATTCGCAAGCGCATTAAATTGTGGTGACATTCTAAACGATTCAGAAGTCTGTATTTTTTCTGGATTGCGTACAGTGGCTTGCGCTAATGGAATACTTCTATCTGAAGTATTTGAAGTCTGAGTTTCTGCTGAATTTGCTGACGTGTCTGTTGTAATGACCGTGGAGTTCAAGCGATTGGCCGCTGGAATGGCATCGATGAGCTCGTTGACGGCGGCATTGTCTATTCGAGGCTGCTGTACTTTGTTCGCTATTTTGGCGAGGTCGTTAAACAGTTTCCGTGTTGTGACACTGGCCTCGGAGTCATATTGCGTGGTAGGGAACCGTTGCAGTCGGAGACGGTAATGCTCTAATCGCGACAGCAGTGCAGGTGCCGCGAAATCCGGTGCAGCGATTGCACTAAAAAATTGACTGGATTGAGTTCCAATCTTGGCAAGTAGTGCCGCAAAATCGGCCTCGAGCGTTGGAGATTCTTCTGGCACTTTGTATAATTCGACAATATCCTGTCCGTTGGTCTGCTCTTGTTCAAAAGAATATTTCACTTGTGCTTGATACGCTGCCTGGGCTAGACCAGGGAAAAAGACGTTACGAATTTGGCATTCATGTTGAAGTTCTTCCTCTGTGAGGTGCAATGGATCGATTTGCACGTTGGCCCACACATTCTCGGCTGGTTGATCCATTTGTCTGTGATTCGATGGTACGTAGTAATAATCGGAGTGTTATCGATGCTTACGGAAGGCCTGAACGGTGCAAGCAATTGGTTTGTCAAACGTTCGTTGGGCTCCTACGAGAACAAGTACGATTGTCGGAGCGTATCATAAAACAAAAAAAATGAGAAGTTTCTTCCAGAGTCTACGACAATGGGTATGCACAGATAATTGCTAAAAAAATGTGATGGTTAGTCATGAAAAAAAAATATCAATGATCGGACTGTTTTGCATGCATGTGCACTTTTTTCTAATTTCCTATGGCAATTCCTTTTTTCTTGTGTCTATTCGTTTTTTTTTTTCAAAAAAAAAAAATAAAATAAAAAATTAATCTTCTCTCAATTGGACTGAACTATCGATATAGTTGGCAATTTCCTAAATTTCACTATATCCGCCCCTTTGGAAGACTAAAATTGGGATTTAAACGAGTTATCGCGCAGAATTCAATTTCAAACCAACCTTCCTTGATTCTAATACATGTGTCGTACACGTGTTCTATTAACACGCGGTCTGAATTAAAATTTACCGTTTTCAAACCGTTTCGTGGGTTTGTCTGAAAATTCTCTATTGAAAATTGCAACTTCGGGCGCCAATGAACTGTTTTTGATTTGAACTCTCTTATTTTGTTTGGTCTGCGACT
>NW_022597293.1:0-1025 GCF_009176505.1 Sitodiplosis mosellana | reverse complement strand
TGAACTGTTTTTGATTTGAACTCTCTTATTTTGTTTGGTCTGCGACTGGTCAAATCAAATCTTTTCCAAGGGTACTTTACCTTTATTTTTCTGTCTAAATCTATGGCCTGAAAATTTCTTTGGAATGAGTGGAAACGCGTAGGCTTGATGACTCAATTTTCATACAAATTTAATTTCGGTTTGAATCAACAAAAAATACTAACTTTAACCCTACTTCAATTTCCAGTACTGGGCTGAATTTAAATTAATGACATGTAATTTTCGATTGGTAATTGGTCTGCATTACAATGTTCTTTGTTCTAAACTAATCCTTTTCTTTCGGACTGGTTGACACTTCGGCTTGATACCTGGGTATTTTGAGTGCGTTGATAGCGCGATAGTGGCCAGCTATGCGCGCTTCGGTGGCAGCATCCCTCGTTGGACTGATACCGAGCCTTCGTGGCTTATTCTTCGATGTTACGGTTTGGTCAGCCTTTTTTTTCGGTCGGATCGTTCGACGACTCCAAGTAGGTTTCGTTTCTTTTCGTCCACTTACCTACGGTTGATTGTGATTGGCCTGAGTCGAACGATATTTTCCGGGTCTGTCGATGGATAATAGCGGTGTTTCTGGTCTCAAAGCGGTGAATGTGGTCTGGTGTGTCGGTCCGGAGAAAATCTGATTCCCTTTCGTTAGCACATGAATGGACTATCAATTTACTATCAATTTACTATTGATATACTACGGTTTGTTTCATTCACGTGGATTGTCAAATGAAAAAAAATGTGCTCTCCGCGAGATGTGCTATGAATGATGGTGTGTAAGGGAATGCCGCAGCAGAAAAACGTGTGCTTTCTTTGACGTTTTCGCTGTCCCGCAATCGGTGCGACGTTGGTTTCGCATGCTACCATTCAGCGGTTTGCAGGGTCTGACAATTCGCTTGTTCACGGATTGCGATTGTTGGATGGATTATAATTCAGCTATGGCGTGGCTGTTTTTACTTATTCTATGGTTTGATTTCCTTCTTCTTTTTGGTTGACTAATGAAT
>NW_022597292.1:0-2093 GCF_009176505.1 Sitodiplosis mosellana | reverse complement strand
TATATATCAAGCACAGCCACGAGCGCATGAATATATATGCGAAATTAGGCACCCGTTTAACCGTTGGTTCAAAGAACGACAAACGGTGAATCGTTCATAAGTATTGGCAAAAAATGATCACTTAACCGTTGAGATAGTAAAACCGTTCTGGCGCGCTTGCCGTTTGGATCAAAACGGAGAACGGTGTATGTTTTTTGTCAACGCCGTTCTACGTTTTGATTCAAACGGCAATGCGCGAGACAACGGTTTTACTATCTCAACGGTTTAGTGATCATTTTTCTTGGTGTGCGTGCACGTTTACATGGATTTCTGTTCAGATGTCAAACTTTGACGGTTTTACCAAAATCTAACTAAACGCGCACGCACACCAAGAATATAATAGCTGTGTATGCGGTACATCTACTTATGCACATAGATAGTGTTTTTTCCAGCTCTGACGTATGCTATGGTTTGATTTATGGCACATCAAACTAGAAAAGCAGAACAAATGATTGCTTTTCAAGCATTTTTTAAACATTAAATTTGTTTTTATTATTCACTTTAATTGACCGACCCGGAAAAAAGAAAGATTTTTGAACCAAACGAAAATTGATTTGATGATACTCACACTGATAACAACCAATAACTTTTCGATTGACCTAGACAACTTTATTGTGAATCGGTTGAGATGAGAGAGAAAAAAATACTGTTGCAACATGCGATCATTTTCCCATGGCAAAGTCATGAGCTCAAGCGCATTTGACTGTGTGTGTTGAACGAGCGAAACAGAGAATCGAATTTGACAAGTCAATAACGACAACACTTATTCGTTCATTTTGGTAACACAACACAAAGCGATTCATGAATGTGTTGGTATGCGTTTTTAACACTCGTACACGACGTAATTGAAGTGATAAAAATGTATACCAACACATTCATGAATCGCTTTGTGTTGTGTTGCCAAAATGAACGAATAAGTGTTTTCGTTATTGGCTTGTCAAATTCGCTTCTCTGTTTCGCTCGCTCAACGCACACACAGTCAAACGCGCTTGAGCTCATTAAAACGACGTAATGAGTGTGCGCATACATGTATGTGGAAGTCAAAACGACTGATGTGAGTAGGAGAAAATGCGTCGCAAAGACTTTATGAACAGTAGAATATGAGACACGGAACTGTCAACTTTGTGTATTTACGCTGCAATGCGCCTTAATTAATTTGACTTTTTTTCATCGATCGTTCATCGTTTAACAACTTTAAGTGCACAAAAAATAAATCAGTGACAATTAACAGTGTGTCAACAAATAAAAATTCACGTATTTTTTTCAGGCAAACCGAAAAATTCCTGTCGAAAATCAATTGAATATTCATCAAATTGAATTGAATCAAATTAAACAATGATGCCCATTGTTTATGTTTCGACGCCATATTTTTCATAGTTTTTCTCTTCAGCCGGCATTCATGTGTGTTTGCTTCTCTTTCGCGCACCAGTGAATTTTATGTGTCTATTATTTATACTTGTGTCGAAATTGGGCGAATATTTTTTCTCTTTATTTTCCGAAAATAAAATAATTGTTTTTCGTGCGTAAAAATACCAACTCTTTAGAATAAGCACTTTCAAATCGAGTGAGGATTGTAAATTGAGTAAGTACAAAAAAAATGATGGGTTTATTCATTGAATGTGTTGCGCGTGTTTCGCTGAAACGATTTTTGGTTTTTACGTTTTCTTCCGTCGAATTTCCATGGCAGAGAATTGAATTGAGTCAAATGAAACAATGATGCCCGCTGTTTATGTTTTGACGCCATATTTTTCAAAGTTTTTTTTTTCTTCAGCCGGCGTTCATGTGTTCATATCGTGTGTTTGTTTCACTTTCGCGCTCCAGTCGATTTCATGTGCCGGTATAAGCCGGAGAAAAAACGATTTCTCGTGTGTCGCATACATGTAAACTCTTCTCTCTCGTGTATGAAATTCCAACCGCTGATTTCGATGTTTGTTGTTGTTATTGCTCTTCGGGAATTTCTCAAACACATGTACAGCAACGAGCGCATGAATATATTCTAAACCGTTAAACCGTTGGTTCAAAGAACGGCAAACGGTGAATCGTTCATAAGTATT
>NW_022597291.1:0-5482 GCF_009176505.1 Sitodiplosis mosellana | reverse complement strand
AGATTCTGAAAGTTTCATGTTGATCGCATTTGCAGAAGTTTGATTTATTTTTTGTCCTCAATTTTTGTCGAAATTTTCTTGGAAAAAATTGAGGGCCAAAAACCAAACTTCTGTAGATGCGATCAAGATGAAACTTTCAGAATCTTATTTTTTCTCCAAAAAATGAAACCTCAGAAAAAATAACCAAAAGTACCTACGGACAACGCAGGCCAACGGTACGGAAAAGTTCGGGATTACCAATGTAATTCTTTTTATTTAGTTTTCGTTTTGTCCTTCTTTCCGAAACATTGTCTATTTATTTTTCCTGAATTTTGTATATCCTTATGCTACATCGTCACTTAACAACTACAATGAACATTTATTCACGTCGAATTTGGTTAGGTTTTTTCTCTTTTGGTTCTTCTTCTTCTTATCAATTTTGACATCGATTTTAGTTTTGATAGATACAATTTCATTTAATTAATACGTTGTTTAAATTTATGACGAAGATTGCTTAAACTCTCACAATTATTTACTCTACTATTCAGTTTCTTTCTTTCTTTTTTTTAATGATTCGCTCCCCTTTGTTATTCGCTTCTCTGCTTTTTTTCTGCCTCTTTGATAAAACAACAGACTATATGATTATAACAAGGTAGGCGCATCTTCATTTAGGCCTAATACGTGTCACTTGCAGTCATTAACGATTTAATTAGCTTTTAATGAATTCATAGTCGCGCGCGTTCGCTCTACTAAACAACACATTGTCATGTGAACAACATCGGCTTTGTTTTTTTTTCATCTTATTCCGGCTATTTATATTCCTTCACTCTTTTTCATTCTTTCTTGTTTTTTTTCTTTCATTATATTGCTCAAATGACTTCCTTATTACTTAAAATTAACCGTTTAAAAAATACTTCAACTTTGAGTACTGTGTTGTGTTGTGATGTTATCTGCGCTGCGCGTATTTTTTTCGGTATTTTATGAATTGTTCTCTCTTTTTGCTTCCTGGTTATGTTTCAACTCTTCGAAAAACATAAGAGTCTTACAACTCGTTGGTGTTGTTGCTATTGACAACGCAACCACTAAAACTTCAAACGGCGATATTTGAAGGCGTTACACGCTGACGTTGACTTGAACACACGGACAAAATTTTGGTTTTGTTCTCTTGTTTTATCTAAAAATCCTTATCGAACATCTGAATGGAATCAATGATGACACTGTCTTTTAAGCATGCCTCTAAAAATTCCTCCAATGTTATGACGCCGTCCTGATTTAAATCATATTTACGAAAGATTCGATCCACCTGCAAGAACACCAACAAAAACATGAGATTTTAATTAATTTGATGGTAAAAATTTTGTCTGATGATATGAAAATTGAAATATGGGAAAATGTTAGAAAAACAATGGTACAAATGATGAAACCGAAAATAAAGTGCCGTGATAAAAATAGAATCGAGTTAAAATTCGGGGAAATTCGGAAAATGAGGGAAACATGTAAGTTTGTCTCTCTGCGACGTACTTTAAAAATGAATCCGTAACAAAAATGAAGAAGTGGAAAAAAGGGAAATATGAGCAAACCCGTTGAGACAACATGCGAAAGAAAAGTTCAATTTTGAAATAAATCCTTGTATAGGCAATTCAAAGCGAGTGGAAAATTTACAACAAAAAAGTGAACGAACAGAAAAAGAATACCGAAATGAAAATTGACCCAGTTAAAGGTGCATATTAATTTCTTAATTAATATGATAAACATCGTCAATGGGAATAAAAAGTGAGTGATAGGGAGAGAGAGAGAGAGAGAGAGAGAACAGCGCCAAAATGAGAAAAAAGCGTGAAATTCGATTCGATATTGATAAATCATGTGATAAGCACTTTCGATTTTTGTTTTGTTCTGTGCACTTCTCTCATTCTCTTTGGTCTTCGTGTGTCGTACCTGTTCGCGGGCTTTTCGATCGTCATCGGGCTGATGCGGTCGGCGTCCCATCAATTCATGAACGGCATAAATCAATTTGCCTAGTTCGTTGCGTCCAATGCACCCATCACCGTTGATGTCATACAATTTAAATGTCCAACGAAGCCGTTCGTACACTGAACCACGCAATAGTGTTGACAATGTCACGAGCAAATCCTGCATTCGAAATTCACACAAAGAAAGAGAAAATAAAACGAACACGAAATCAAACAATGACAAATTGAATTGAATTGCTACACTAATAACAACAACAACAACAACAACAACAAAAACCAGTGCGATTGAGACAGATAGAGATTGCGAAAAAAAATAACAACTAGCGAACGGGGGTTCACTTACTCGGAAGCTGATGGCGCCATTGCTGTTCACATCGAATGCTCTGAACACGTAATGTGCATAAATACTTGAATCTAAATAATTGACAAGAATGAGAGAATGCGTTTTTATATGGGTACTATATTATTTTCGTCGGACGGAGAAGCAGATTGCTGTGAACAACCGAATGAAGTAACACACAATACTTACTTCCATGTGGGAAGAATTTCGCATAAATATCTTTGAAACAGTCTTCGTGTACAATACCTTCCGGACATTCCTAAATGAAAAATCAATGAATAACGAACCATTTGGTGTGTTATTTTGTTTTTTTTCTTCTTTCCTTTCTCACGCGCTTCACGCCACGATAATGGAGGTGATAGAATAAATGCTTTTCGTTGAATTGTACGAAACAAAAGTGTAGACGAACAAATGTTCAAGACCAAAATGTAGGAACGAATGAATGAACGAAATGAAGAAAAAACAACACCGAAATGCACACCAAATAGAAAACTTCTGAATAAGATGTAAGAAAATGGTGCGCTACCGTTTTGAATCCGCGGTACATCACTCGAATTTCTTGACGTGTGAATTTGGTAAGCCGACACAGATCTTCTAAGGCAACAGGGATTGGTTTGGGTGTTCGGGCTGATGGTTCTAGTTCGAACAGAACGACTTCCTCTTCAATTGGACTATCAGGAGGCGTTGCCATGGCTGCTGCCTTTTATTTTGCTTCACGTTACACGTTACACGTTACACGTTCACCGTTAATATTCCTTTTTCTCTCGGTCGGTCGGTCGATTGCTCGTTCGATGGATTTTGTGCTTCACTCACACAGATTCTCTCTTCCACCCTCTCTTTCTCTCCTTTATGCTCACTCCTCACCAACAATTCTTTTTATTGATTATCGTTGCCGCTTTTTTCCGTAGTTTTGAAACAATACCCGTCGGCAAACGCTAGACACATCTCAGTTTTCTACAAGCTGCCGAAGAGAACCATTTTAAGAAACATGCACACACATTCATTATCATTTTTGTTTGTTTTCAAACAAGCGAATAAGTGCCTAAAATATTTTTTTACGCACGCGACGCATTGCTGATATTAAGCTCAATCAACTTTGTTCATAAACACACGACACAAAAGCTCACATTCAAACACACGCACACAAATACATCACGAAATTCAAACAAGTGTAAGGTGAAAGTACAAGCAACGAAAGAAAAATAGAAGTGAAAATTGAAGTTGTCAAAGGAGCCAAAAAAGCTGACGCTCAAATAATTTCTTTTTGTTGTTGTTGATGTTGAATGGAATGAATGAAGAAGGTGAGTGATAACTTTGTCACTTGTTTTGAAACTGATTTAAAGCTCTCGGGACTCATTTCGTTTTATTCGCTCTTCAAAAGCTTCAGAAAGAATCCCGTTTGAGCTTAACAGTTTATCGAAAGAAAGAGTAGAAAAAGGAACAAATTTCCGATTTTCCAACAAAGAAAAAATGTTTTGGCCACACGCTCACAAACAAACGCTTTTATATTCTTGTAACTCACCGAAAATAATTTTCTTCAAACGAACCAATCCAATTGCTTCACGTGAAATATCCGAATCAGAAAATAAAATAAGAATATTGCTCACAGTCTTCTTCGTTTTCGTTTTTTTTTCTTTGGTTTTGTGTAGGGAATAGAAAACTTGGTTTGGAAAAATGTTGTGAAAATAAAAATTGAATCACATTTTTTCTTCTTGCTTGTTTTTGGCACGGAGTTCGGTTTCGGTGGTATGTATCGTCGTTTCTATTTCGAGGGGACGCGTTCGTTCGGAGAATCGATGTGCGACTGAGTCGATGGTATTACGGTAACTGGATGGTTGTAAGCATCCCAAAAATCATTTTCGTGCTGATAATAAATATGGGGTACAAAGTTGTAAGCGAACGAGCGAGTGAGCGCGCGCGAGAGAGAGATTGGTTGTGTGTTGTAGGGGTTCGCTGTTTGAGTTTGAGCTTTAGTCGTATATTTTTTGTCTTGTTGTTGTTATCAGTGGTGTAGCACATAGGCACACATACCCACCCGCGCACACATATACACATGCATCACAGATCCGTTTCAAGACTCCATGTTTATGCGTATTCGAAACACAGGAAGCGAAAACAAACCATCGAGCTGTCGTTCGTCTCCATGACGCTTGATGTGATTGTGTGTGTATATATATCAGTGTGCGAATGCTGTTGGTAATGTTCTCAGGAGCGCGCAAAAATGTGCAATATGACAGCAACTACTAACTTTGTGTCTCTATTGTCCGAATGCGAGGGGGATGCGGGGCAAAGCGGAGAGAGTGCGCGCTGTGGCGGCAGGCAGGAAGTGGAAAATGAATCAGTTGCAAAAGGACGAAGAACGAAACGAAATTGAAACGTGCTCTCGCTGCCAAAATGTTTAACTGTTTGGCAATCTATGTGAACGAGAGTGCGAGATCGCGCAGTGCGAGCGTTGAGTTGAATTGTGTTGAGGCGAGTAATTTCGTTGATATTAAGCATGCATGATGGCAATCGGCCGAAAAGGGAATGCTCACCTGGATGCCTGCCTATGTCAATTGTAATGTAACAGCAGCAGCAGCCCATGCTGATGTTGCTGAACGCAAAGCATTTCGCTACAAGAAAACGAACGAACGAACGAATAAACGCACGCAGACACACAACAATCAAGCAAAACAACGAATGATACGAATAAGCGGTTTTTATTCATTTAAATGAGCTTTAATATGTATGGGAGTATAGCAGCAATTTTTGGATTGTGCGCGTGAGCACGCACGCACATCACCAACTACCAATTCAAGTTGTTTTCATTTTGATTTTGGCTAAAATGTATTACAATGTGTTGCAACCGCTGCTACTTCGGCTGCTCTACGAGAAAGAGAGTTTTTGCACGCTGAAATATGCTTGGAACGATGAATATATCATTGCCGCCACCACTGCCACCGCCATCATCGTCGTAGTCGTCGTTCGAGCATTTCAAAGAATGATACACTGCGAAAACGATGGCGGTTTTTGTTACAAGTTGGTGCCACATTCTCGCACTAAAACCGAAAACGCACGGAGAAAGAGACATAGCCGTGTGTCGGATTGGCGGTTTTCATTATTGCGAACAGCGAACGATTTTATGGACTAATAAATTTATATTAGATAAGAAGATACATTTATGATTTCTTCTGCTTCTACCACTTCTTCTTCT
>NW_022597290.1:0-7588 GCF_009176505.1 Sitodiplosis mosellana | reverse complement strand
TTTTCTTGATCACCCTTTCTACTTGAGTGTCCCATGTGAGGTTCGAATCAATGGTTAGACCCAGATATTTCATTTCTCTTACTCTCTCTATTTTTTTATCCCCAATAAATATATCCGGTAAATCTTTTATTTCTTTTCTATTCGAATTATAGAATAATATTTTGGTTTTTTCTGCGTGTAAAACTAGTAAGTTATTTTTAAACCATCCATTAATTTTGGCCAGATCAGTCTCAATATTTGCTTTAAGATTACCCATTTTATTCGTAGTGTACGTTATCGATGAATCATCAGCATATAGCTGTAATGTGCCTGTAATTGGGAGAGACAATATGTCCTGTATGTATACCAAAAACAACAATGGTCCCAACTTCGAGCCCTGTGGTACACCGAATTCTGTTTTGGTTAGCGAACTTCTTTCATTATTTATTTGAATCAATTGTGTTCTATCTATTAAATAACTTCTGAATAGATTTAACGCATTCCCCCTAATTCCTATATTTTCTAGTTTTTTCATTAAAATTTTCCTGTCTACGCAGTCAAAGCCTTTAGCCACGTCTAAAAATATCGTGCATTATATTTCATTATTGTTCAATGCTCTTTGTACCATGTCTATCATGTTTATGCATGCTGATGCAGTGTTTGAATTTTGAAAAATGTTTGAAAAATTTTGTTTGTCTAGGTAATTGTATAAGCGATAGTACATACAGCTTTCAAATATTTTTGTGCAAATATTCAAAAGAGAGGCGTGGCCTGATAATTTCTGAAGATACAATTTGTAGCTGCAAGGAAATAATTTTTATGATTTGATTTTTTCTTTAATTCCTAGAAACAATTTTTCATTTCTAAGAAACAATTTCTAAATATTGAGATTGAATTTCTAGAAATAGTTTATTTAACAGTGTCTATTCCCATGTTTTTATTTTATTAAGTTGAACTGATGTAAATACGTCACTAGAAATCAGTTTAAAATATAGTTCAACGCCATAAAAATGTTTGCGTTAGACAACGTTTAGTTGATGAAGTACTAGTTTTGACAGGAATACATCGAATATGCTCAATCATTTTTTCAGATCTGACATAATAGGTTAGTTTTTGCAACAGACTGCATTTAATTTATAATTTGTTCAATTGTGTTCGTCCGAGATCTGTGATATTATTTCTAATTTTTTAAATTTCGAACTAAAATTCCGATATGAATGATAACTTCACCTTGGAGCTGCTAAGAGAGCTGGAAAATTCTTTAACGCCATCAGAAGATGAAGAAATATCGACAGATATTAGATATATAATGATTCCAGGCTTACGAGAAAGTTCTGAGCTATTATGGGCTTATGAAGAAAAACAAATATACTACAAAAACGCATATTCGACGAAAACTCAAATTTTTTTTTTTTGAACACACTTATTCTTATTCTTTTATTGAATCTTTGATTTATATATACAATAGAAGGTATGTTTTAAAATGCTCCTTGACAGTTCCTATAAATATCAATTTCGGAACCAATAATATAAATAATTCTTAATATATATTTGTTTTTTCTAGTTATCCATAGTAGTGAGTTTTTTTTTCTTTTTCATATTATTACAATTATAATGTGATATCTATGCTATTGAAAATGATGATTTGATGTAATGTATTTTTTTGGTTTTTTCTTGAAATTATTGAGTGACGGTATGCTTCGCAGCTCAGTAGGTAACATATTAAACTCGACAGCAATCATCCTCGCGATGAGATATTTTCCAGCATTTGTTCGGTAGTTTAGTTGATATATTTGATGAGAATTACGAGTGCGATGGTTATGTCTACTGCTCATATGAACTATGTCAATGGAGTTTTTTTATCAGGTTTTTGTTTATTTTGTAGGCGAGAATAGCTATTTCATATTTGAAAATCTGTCTCACATTCAATATGCTACATATGGTTGGTTCTAATCTGGTCGGTACTCAAACCCAAAGCATAATAATCACCCCTGAATATTGATCGAATCGCGTTATTTTGGACCACTTGAATTGAATCTATTAATGACTTTACGGCAGACGGTCCCCAGATGGGAGACATGTATGAAAGGTGACTGTGCACATGAGCGTAGTAAATGGATGTTAGTGTTGTTGAGTCTACATAGTTTCCTATTCTGTGAATGACCCCTGAAATACGATTTATTTTCGAAGCAACTTTGTTTATATGCTCATCCCAATGGAGATTTTCTTGTATAGTTAGGCCAAGGTACTCAAAGGATTTAACTTGTTCAATGGGATCATTATTGCAGTGTATGTTTATTTTGAACTGTTTGATGTGTTGATTGTGATGGAAAATCATACATTTGGTTTTTTTCCGGTTCAAGGTAAGTTTGTTTGCTTCAAACCAATGAGAGATCGTTGCCATATCTTCGGTCATTTTGCGATTTAGTTCATTGACATCACTTTCACAGTAAATAATAATTGCATCATCGGCAAATAGGATAATTTTACCGTGAAGTTGTAGTTTTGTTATATCATTCATGAACAGAATAAATAGAGCAGGTCCCAAAGTGCTGCCTTGTGGTGTTCCAAATTCAATGTGTAATGGATCACTGTTCGTACTTCTCACTGACACGTATTGCTTTCGGCCGGATAAAAAATCGCTTATGAGATTATAAGAGTTACCCCTGAAACCAAGTCTGAATAGTTTTTTCATTAATAAATCATGGGAAATTGAGTCGAAGGCCTTGGTAACATCTATAAAAATACATGCACAAATGTTTTTGCTTGATGCATCAAGTGAAGAACGAATATTATCTATCACGCAGGTGGCAGCTGATAGCGTGCCTGATTGTTTTTGGAATCCAAATTGGAATTCACTAATTAATTGAAATTTATTAGTAAAATTAGATATTCGATCAAAAATACATTGCTCAATAATTTTAGAGAAATCGTCAAGGATGCTAATAGGCCTATAATTTTCGGGAGACAAAGAGTCTCCGCTTTTGAAAATTGGAACAACTCTTGCGGCTTTTAGTATACTTGGGAATGCGCCATTTGAAAAACATTGATTGATCAGGTCGGTTAGAGGTTGGGACAATATATCAAGGCATTCTTTAATGTAATTCCTAGAGAGAAAATTGTTTAGATTTTGGCATTTGGTTTAGTATTCAGCACTATTGTTCGTACTTCGTTTTCCGTTGCAGGAAAAAGTGCCATTGTTCGCGGATTGTCGTGGATTAGAGTAGTAA
Source organism: Sitodiplosis mosellana (assembly GCF_009176505.1). Taxonomy (NCBI): domain Eukaryota; kingdom Metazoa; phylum Arthropoda; class Insecta; order Diptera; family Cecidomyiidae; genus Sitodiplosis; species Sitodiplosis mosellana. Next base: position 4,379 of record NW_022597290.1, on the reverse strand, counting down.
TGGTTGGTTCAGTTGGTGGTATTTTGTTTGATAATTCGCATCCAATGTTGCAGAAATATTGGTTTAAGGTGTTAGCAATTTGGGTGGGATCGTGAATGATTGAGCCATTGCCACCGTTGATTGATTTGATTTCATTCTGGGTTTTGGGTTTATTATGGATTATTTCATTGAAACATTTCCACAATTGTCGCGGCTGTGAGATATATTTATTGAGTTGGGTTGAGTTGTGCATTCGACGAGACCGATTGCTAGTGGGTATGACAAGATTGCGGTATTCAACATATTTTTTTTGCATGTATTCATTGGTCGAGCATGGTTTTAGCATTTGTGATATCTATTCCTTTCAGCAATAAGCTGAGTTAGTTCAGCGGTGACCCATTTTTTATAAGGATTTATTGTTTGGAAGATTATACGCGTTCGAATGCATTTATTTTTAGTTGTTTCAATAAGCCGTAGCAGCGAGGAGAAATTAGCGGGGGTATAAAGTGACAGCTGTCTGGATAGAAGTCGAGGAAAAAGGTCAATATTTAATTTTTTTGAAGAAAAACTTTCCTCGATTTTTTGGAAATTTGTTATTGAATTGGTCATATCTTTGAATGATAGGAGAATCTCTTGGTGATCAGATAGGTGCGAGTCATTTATGCAGAGACAATATTTGAAACCATAACAATTTGTTAGTACGTGGTCAATAGTTGAGAACTCAGTTTGTCTTGCATTATTATGTTTGTTTATGCGTGTAGCATTCTTTTTGTCAGTGCTGTTTAGCAGTTGACATCCAAGTGATTCGATTAGTGAGTAGTATTCGGTGATATTTGATGATTGCTTTTGAATATTAAGATTCATGTCTCCGACCAGAATAACCTTATTTGATTTGTTAAAAATGTGTGTGAGCACGTTGAGAAAACGGCTATTAGAGACAGTCGGTTTTTTTGTATACAACAGCTATGAAATTACATCATATCTATCGACTAGATCGAGAGGAGAGTATGTGAAAAAATTCTAATATATTTTGAAAGTGGAGAGTATGATTTCTGTTGATTCTATCTGCGTTAAAAGGAAGTATGTTGGCATCCCGTCTAGCCTCCGCGGTTTTTCACGGTTTCCGCGGAACTGATAAAAGATAACAACATGGTGTCTTCGGCAAAGTTGTAGTACTCGAGGTCTTCTATAACATTGCTGAAGACATCCATCTCTTATCTCTTATCAGTTGCGCGCAAATCGCGCACATAAAAAAGCAAATTTTATATAGAACTTTTTTTTTCTCATCATTTTTCGCGCTTTTCGCGGAACTGATAAGAGATAAGAGATAACTGACTTCAGCAATGTTATAGAAGACCTCAAGTGCTACAACTTTGCCGAAGACACCAAGTTGTTATCTCTTATCAGTTCCGCGGAAACCGTGGAAAACCGCGAGGACCCGCCAAAAATGAACATACTCGCCTTTAACCATTTTTGAGTCGAAAGAAACTTACTCTTCTCTTTCATAACAAAGTCAGATGAACTTACTCTCCTCTCGATCTAGTCAATAGATATACTTGTCGAGTAAAAGGATGTAAAGCAAGAGTATTTGTTCGGCCCGACACAACTGCATTTCAAGACCCATCTAACAAACATTTGGCATCGCACGGGTCACAATATAGAGATTACAAATTGATGTATTGTGAGAATAAGATGAAGCAAAGAGCGAAAACAGCACCTGGATCGATGACTCCATACGAAATCTACATGGAGACCGTGTCAGAGTGAGTATTCATTTGAAACCATTTAAATACATCTGTTCTTATGTACACATTTAAATTTTATAGTTGGCAAAAAGACCCGCTATGCGAAGGAACACCATATCCCAAAGTATTTGATGAATTCAAAAAAACTTGTTTACAAAATCATTTTTGGTTACAGTCGTTTCCTTTTAAATTGTATCTTCAGAAATTATCAGGCCACGTCAAAAGAGATATAGGTCGGTAGTTATCTACCGAGTCTGTTGCTCCATTTCCCTTATAGATTGGAATTACTTTTGCTGATTTTAAATTTTTCGGAAAAGATCCGGTTTCAAATGCCCGATTAATGTAATGAGATAAAATATTGCTTAGTGGATCAACACACCGTTTGTAAATATTTACGGTATGTTCGTCTATTCCCGATGAGCCCGAGCTTTTTAGTTTCGAAATGATCGTACCCACTTCCTCATCACTTACTGCGTACAAGAACATAGAATTGAGATTTTTTGCTCCGAGTTTAGGTGAGTCCTCCAAATTGACTAAATTCCCGTATTCTTTTTCAATGGTTCTTTTTGGTAAAGTGCTAAAGTGTTCATTGAATTTGTCTGCTGTTTGTTTAGAGTTCAATATATTTCCCGTTTCATTTTTAATTGCTATGCTACTGATTTTCTTCTGGTTGTTGTTATATACTAGTGTGTTAATGTTCTTCCAGAATTTATTTGGGTCGTGGATTGTTGCTGCAAATTGTTCATCATAAAATTTTCTCTTTTTCCCAAGTATTTTGAAATTGGTTTGGTTTTTTTGCTTGATATATTCCCCTTTAAACAAGATGTTACCGGGGTTAAGTTTTTTCCACATAAATAATTCCTTCCTCTTTTTCAATTCTCTTCTGATTTCGGGGTCAAACCATTTTTTCTCTCTTTTATATTTTGGCTTTGATTTTTTTATTTCGGTCCATTTTTCTATTATTTTGTTAAAGAGTGAATAAAATTCATCAGAATCATACTTGGCGCAATCAATTAAATTTAGTTCCCCCACAATTTTTTCAAAATCGATCTGTTTATACTCTTGTGTACATTCATCAGTTTTTTTCAATAGATTACATTCAAAGAGTAAAAATCGATGGTCAGAGAAATTAACATCCATATATTCTGTATTTACGTTGTCTAGATTATTGAACTTATCGGGAAAAAAATTGTCCAATATACTGTATTGTTTTTCTCCTCTTTTATCTTCAGAGTATGTATGGTTCTCTGTTCTAATTCCATTTATAAATGTAAAATTATTGTTGTTTATTGTGTCAATATATTTTTTTGTACTATTTTCATCGGGTTTTAGTAGATTAAAATTAGCGTCACCAAGACAAATTAAATTATCCATTTTTTCTAAAATAGAGTCCATATTATTGATGAATAATTCTGGTTTAGTTGCTGGCGATCGATAAAATCCCGCCAATTTCGTTTTAATATCTCTTAAGTCGATTAAAATTAGGTGACTCTTATCGCTAAGTGTTTCGTTTTTTAAAATATTAAATTTGACATCATTTCTAATAAACATTAAGATTCCACCCCCACCTGTGAGTGGCTCTGCAATTGTTTGGTAGTTTTCCAAGTTATAGAATTTTACCTCTTCTGTTTTGATCCAAGATTCGGTCACGATAAGTGCATTTGGTTCAACGTTGTTTTCCTTCATAAATATCTCTAAATCACCCAGTTTATTTTTTATCGATCTAATGTTCAGTAGACCAACAACGAATTTCTCATTTTTATTATTTTTAGGTTTTACTTTAGGTTCTATTGGCTTTGAATTAATATCATATGTTTTTGTTTTTACTCGTTTTTTTTTTGTTTTCTAGGAAATCTTACCCCTAAAGGTACCCCCCGGTCGCTTGTTGTTGATTTGTGTCCGATTTCGATGAGGTTACCGCATGATGTAGTGTGCTGCCTCACTTCACTGGCTTTCCAAAAAAATTGCTCACGTGTGTTGTAAGTTCGGGAACATTCACAAGTTCAGGTAGCTTTGCTATCAGGATTGCTCTCGTTGAGCACTTATTCTCAGGATTAAAGATGATTTTGTTGGTAGACCATATGATCGCACTTTTTTTCAGACCATCCGAGTATTGCTCAAAGATGGTTTTGTATCTCACCAATCGACGTGTTCATTTTGATGTCATGTAGGAGGACATTCACTTTGTTGCATACTTTTGTGTTTCGGTGAAGTGGCTGAATCGTAATTGAAGCAAATTGACTGATTATATTGTTTCTCTTCGTGTCAAATTTCGGTCGGTTTTTGTGGTCACCACTCACCCGATTAAGCGTGTTTGTATTCTCATTCACATGTTTTTTTTTTGCGAGTGTTTGACGGCTTTTAGCGATGATTCAATTCTTTTCATGGTGTCTTCATTGTAAGCATCATTGAGCCTGAAATGTGTCTTTATTGTGTTGTTGTGTTTCTTAAGTGCAGTAGCAAAGTCATCGAAGACCCTGGACAATTTTTCGGGGTCATTTCCAGTTCCCTTTTCATCAATTCGGATACTGTGTTCAATAATTTGCCTCTGTGTTTCAAAAATAGGGGTTGAATGTGTTTCTTGCATTGCACTGAAATAGTTTGTTGCTTTGCGAAACTCTTGTAGTTGCAATTCAATCGCATGGACATTCGATT
>NW_022597289.1:0-2195 GCF_009176505.1 Sitodiplosis mosellana | reverse complement strand
GAAACTCACTCACTCAACCATATGACTTTGCGGCATTGAGTGAGAATGTACTCATACGATACTGCTGCTCAATACAAAGGAGCAAATACGAGACTCACTCAGAACGCTCGGAGCAGAACGGGATCACTGATTTTTCCATTCCCACATTTAAATTCTAGATTATAACAGTGCAACACCATTTTATGGCAGTTGCTTACCTACCTTGGCTCAGAGATATAACTCCCGGAACAACTGTCCGTGAAATGTCCGTTGCCCGTCCGTTGACCGTCCGTCGAATGCCCGTAAAATATACGCCGAATGCCCGTAAAATGTCCGTTGCCCGTCCGTCCAGACCGTCTGCACGTCCGCACGTCCGGGGAGTAAAGTCTCTGAGCCGGGTTTTCTATGCCACAATTGTGATTTTGTAAGCAGATTTCGACCATTTGTTTGTTCTATGAAGAAATGTCAGTTTCGGGCCAAACTTATAGGTAAACCGATGTGGAAAAGGTCGTTTCTTCATGTATTTTGACGAAAAAATTGCAGTTTTCTCATATCAAAATGTCGTAAGAGGCCATTTTCGACCATTTTCCCCACAAAAACGCTGAAAAATGACATATGATTCACCTGCCGAGGCCAATTACATGGATTTAACCATGGTGTTACACGGAATTTTATTTTCCCATCTGAAGCGGCGTTACATGGGCTATCTTTTGACGCAAAAAAACATGCCAAAAAAACCCCACTATTTTGAGATATTTAACATTTTATACTTTGAACCCATTTTTGGAGGTTCCAATGGGGCTATAGAGGATAGGTTACTAGGCAGATTTTGTAGCCCCATCAATTCCCTTTCCAACGTCACCATAGGTTTGGCAATGTGTCAACTACTTCACAGTTAGATTTTAGTTGGCGCAAACCCTTTTTTTCGATTTTTTCAATTTTTCCAAAAATTCACACAGGGTTAACTCAGAAAGGCGGGCCACTTTTAGGCCTGAGATTTTGGTTTTCTCTTTTTCTATCGGAAAAAAGACTTCAAGCCAATTTTCAGCCAATTCGGCGACCTCACATTGCAACTCTTCCCTGATTTCGTGTGGAATGGCCGAATTATGACGAAGATACAAATTCATAAGGTCTCGTATGATTTCCTCTCGATCATCTCTTTCATTGTCAATATCGAATGAAATATCAAACTTAAAAATATCTGAACTATTGCTCAATGTAATGTTACTTAAAGAAACATCACTTTCTGGTTCTTCAGTGTATTGTTTAAGATTTTTGCTTTTGTAATGCCATCATAAAAACTACACAAATAAATTAACCGGACCAGTGCAGCAGGTACACTACGCGACTACGTGACATTTAGTTGATCACACAAAGTACACGAAGTACACAAATTCACATTGTTTTTCTTTTTACACAGAAAAAAAAATCATATAAAAATAATTCATCTATCATTTAAAAAATAATAATTTGTTGTTCATTTATTTATTTTTCATTGCGTTATTTTTTTCTTCCATTCGCATGTCTTTTGCGCTGTTCTAGCTTCCTAGCTTATGTTCCATCTGTGGAACAAAACATTGTTCGCGATTGTTTGTTCCCGATGTGGTACAAAAGCTATAACAGCGCACATCTACTTAATTTGTACTTTGACAGCGTTTGACAGAACAGAACCGGCATCAAAGAGCCATATTTTGACATTTAGTTTATTCCTATGTTTACCGATATTGACGTGTGTCAGAGATGCAATAAATTTTTGCCGATTTTTGCATAAAATAAGGTAATGTTCCCTTAAACGGGACGCACTTCGACATGGTTTTTTATCTTTGACTAGTGGAAATATTTTCGAGAATGTGATATACCGTTGGAAAGAGGATGAGCAAAGGAACCTTTTTGCCTTAGACAGTTTTTTATTTACATTACAAAAAAAAAAAATTATCGCAAAATTTCCGACCATGACGAAAATCGGAAAAAAAAAAATTTGTCTCCTTAAATGGGACACTCCGAAAAACTGAAAAATAAGCGTGAAAATGAAACAATAAGATCATATTTTAAATGTTTATTCATTGTTTATTCATTTAATCGACTTTCGGATTAAAATAAGTGACAAAAGTAATGAGTAATGATGTTTATTCGTCGCTTTCTTGATCTACGACTTCATTTTATAGTTGGGCTCATTTGGGCACACCTACACTTTATTGACAGTAGCCAAAATTGAT
>NW_022597288.1:0-1255 GCF_009176505.1 Sitodiplosis mosellana | reverse complement strand
GTTTCACTTTTCCGAACAGGAGTCATCGAGCCAGTGTATCTGCTAATAATTGTATGACTGCGATCAAGAGACAATATTTTTATGTTTTAATGTTGAAGTATTGAAATATTCGTTGAACTGTGTTTTTATAAGGATTTATTCAGGAAAATACAAAAATATTAGCTGATACATTTAGGAAGTTGTCTCAATGACTTCTGATGACAAACTACCAAGATTTTACTAATTCTTAAACGTACATGCTTGAATATTCCTTCGATATTTTCCCACTCAATAATAGTTGTAACCAATTAAATGAAATATTATTGACAAGATCGCTTAATAAACGAAGAAAAACGACACGCAGCACTCTAGGCGAGGGACACTCAAAACAGTCACCGTACATATATTGAGCGGGCACTATCGATGCGTTCATTTGTGTGAGTGCGATTGTGTAAACGACAATGTTCGTGTTCAATATGTGTACGATGACAGCTTCGAGCATTCCACGCGTAGAGGCGTCTTGGCGTCTTACGTCAAATCTTTTCCATGTATTTGTATACGAAGAAAGCGACCTTGTTATTGACCTTGTTATTATTTTTGGGTTGGACTATTGAAGAAAATAGTTTCAACTAAATACATAAGAAAAGAGTGCGTTTGCGAAGATGCATAAATTGCAAAACACATTAATACTTCTCAACATCTCGACAAGGAAATTGGGCAATAAAATAAAGGTCGAAATGGTATATCTTTGTTATTGTCGACGACGTCATATACGCAAATGTGCTCAAATTTGTGTATGTGCACAAAAAGAAATAAGAAAGCATAGGTAGCAATAGAATGCAGTGCCGATATTGCTACACCAGCATTCATCCGAAAAAAATCGATTTCGGACATTTGCCATGAAAATGTACCGAAAACCAATTTTTCCGAAAATGTCTACAATTATTGCTCGGTCACCAGACAAGATTTTTGCAAACTGAAAACGCCATTCGTCAGCACTATTCGAGCACTATTTTTTGACGTATATTTTTTGTAGAAAAAATCAATATTTCACATACCTCCCATACAACAGTACTGAAAAATCGACTTTTTTCAACTTTCGACGAATAGTGCTAGCGTCTCCAAACAGCACTATTCATGGGTAAAGCTGTCAACGGACACGGACAGTTTCGGACAAATGCTGTCCGTTTGTCCGTTTGTCCGAGATAAAATTTTCGGACATTGTCCGTACAAAATCAGTCCGTCCGAACTTTTCGGACGGACGGACGGACAACCT
>NW_022597287.1:0-11941 GCF_009176505.1 Sitodiplosis mosellana | reverse complement strand
ATGTTAAATATTTTCATTGAATAGAAGATTGATTTGATCTCTTTTTTCATCGATCTGTGTTATTTCTCAGGTCACAAGAGTGTTGCTGAACTTCTCATCCAAAGAGGAGCCATTGTTGATAAAATAAATAATCTCCAATCGACACCTCTTCATTATGCGGCTTCCAATGGTAATTTTGAATATTGATTTTCATTGAATTGATCTCTTTTTTCATCGATCTGTGTTATTTCTCAGATCACAAGAGTGTTGCTGAACTTCTCATCCAAAGAGGAGCCATTGTTGATAAAATAAATAATCTCCAATTGACACCTCTTCATTATGCCGCTTTCAATGGTAATTTTTAATATTGATTTTCATTGAATTGATCTCCTTTTTCATCGATCTGTGTTATTTTTCAGGTCACAAGAATGTTGCTGAACTGCTCATCCGTAAAGGAGCCATTGTTAATAGTGAAAATTATCTCCATACGACACCTCTTCATTATGCCGCTTCCAATGGTAATGTTGAATATTGGTTTTCATTGAATAGAAGATTGAATTGATCTCGTTTTTCATCGATCTGTATTATTTTTCAGGTCACAAGAATGTTGCTGAATTGCTCATCCGTAAAACAGCCATTGTTGATAGTGAGGATGATCTCCAATCGACACCTCTTCATTCAGCTGCTCTCAATGGTAATTTTGAATACTTCTCATAAAATCTCGTGACAACGTTCCCGAGCACAGCAATCATGTAATGTGTAAGCTATGTGTACATGATTTATGGTAGGCCGAAAAAACCGATGTGCAATTGAATCACACAATATCGTGTGAGTGCTGGCTGTACTCAGTACTTAGACGTACGGTAAGCGTTCACACGATATGGTGAGATTCAATTGCATTTTTTTTCGGCCACACCATAGCTTACACATTACACGATTGCTGTGCTCCGGAATGTCCATATACGTTCATAAGGATGTCGCTGAACTTCTACTCAGGAAAGGAGCTAATTATGAAATGGTAAATTATCTTAATAATACACCCCTTCATTTAGCTGCTTTGAATGGTAATGTTGATTATTGGTTCTCACTAAATAGGAAAAAAGTTTTATTTTTTTCATCGATCTGTGTTATTTTTCAGGTCGCAAGAATGTTGTCGAATTTCTCATTAGTAAAGGAGCCAATGTTAATAGTGAAAATACTGCGAAAAACACACCTCTTCATTTAGCTGCTCAGAATGGTAATAATTGGATACTTGTCTTTACTAATAGAAGATTAATTTGCCCTTTTTCATCAATCTAAATTACTTTTTAGGTCATAGGAGTATCACTAAGCTTCTCATCGATAAAGGAGCCAATACTGCTATTAAAAATAATGCGAATCAGACGCCTCTTCAAGTAGCTGTTAACAATGGTAAAGCTGACTAAATAAGATATCGATTTGATCTTTTTCATTGATCTGTATTATTTTTAGGTCGAAATGAGGTCGCCAAACTTTTTATCGGTAAAGGAAACCAAATTAATATTGCAGAGCATTTTGAATAGATTCAATTGTCTACTAACAATGGTAATGTTGCATATTTTTTTCACAAAATAGGAAATTGGTTTGATCTTTTGGATCGATGTGTATTTTTCAGGTGACGAATAGCTGAAACAGTTTAGCTGAATAATCGGATGATTTCCTTCGATTCCCCTTTTCGAGTGTAGTGTAGAATTAATTTCAATTTTTTTTGTCAATCTAAGACCATACCAACCAATATTGTTGCTTTGTTCGACCATCGATTAATATTCTGTCAAAAAACAGCTCAAGTTATTTGTCTTTTTAATTGCTTACGATATATGTATGGAGTAGATTTTTATTTAAAGTACCTTAAGCCTCTTCGTGCTTTTTGACAGATGTACTAAATTGAATATTTTCTGTGTCGCCATCTGGTTGGTGATACTAATATCTTCTCGTAATATCACAGTTCTGATGAAGATTTTTACTTTTTCGCACGCCCATGTCGTGAGTAAAAGTATTGTAATCACTCCAAAACCTAGGTACCCCGAAAAACCATTTTTCTATCCATTTTTGACACCAAAAAGCACGATACAGTGGTTATTTTGTTATGTTAATGGGTGTGTCGTACCCTGTACGCTGTACGCAAAAAATTTATTTTTTTTTTATTTTAATAAACACCGCCAAGCTCTGGCTGAATATAATGTGGGTTTTTGATTAAGGTTTGGCCGGAAAAGAGTGCAATACTGTTACATATTTAAAATAATAAACATTTAGTAGCGATAATTTTTCATAACTATCAGTTCTCGCCTCGTTAAAAACCTGGCTCTTTTCATACATCATGCGGTATTCACAATAGTAGGAACATGAAAACGAAAAAACAGTCATACAACCAAGATGGAAATGCTTGATATTAGTCTATGGCAAACGGTCCATGATAACCTTTGGTAAACGTTTCCAAAGGAACAAAGGCTATGTGAAGCGTTTAATTACACGTTTAATTTGAGACCCTAGGACAGCAAAAGTCTTCGCTCAATTTATACCGGTGGATAAATTGACGAGAAGTTTTACGTCTTAAAGGCAGATCCATGTTGATTGCAGAGTGCATTGAGTTGACATGGACTATGATTTGAAGCGTAACTAGAGCATTTGATGCTAATTATGAATAATTCAAAATTGATTTCAGACATAAGAATATTAAGTTGCCAACTCATGGATGGCTACAACAAAGCACAAAAGCAAAATAAAAATTTACAATAAATTTGTTAGCACGATTGCTCAAATACCAGAATAGGAAACGAAATTCTGCAAGTAACAAACGTTTGTGCTTCGTTAGACTTGAAAAGCATTAAATTTTGAGCCACCCCAGATGTACCCTAGGATACCTAGCCTATGAAAAACCTTCAAGGAATCGAACTTTTGTTCGGGAGGTACCCAAAATAGGCTACCCAGGTGGATTTTATCACTCCCACTCGATTTATTTCATCAAATTAATAAGGGCCCAGGAACAACCTAGCACCCGCTAAACTACCTTTTTTCCGTATCCAATCGGTATTGAATAGTGATTCTGATAGCGAATGTGATAGCGCCTCTGAAGTCTCATTTATTCTCAACAATGTGGATTTCCGCGAGTTGGAAGAGGATGCATTTTACTACGAGATCGGAGACTTGTGTGAAACTACAAAGAATACAGATCTAGAATCAATCACAAATCATATTGTTGGAACAGAATTCTTAAATGATTTGTCAATCGATATGTTCATTATAAACAAGATTTAAACTGAGTGTTCTGTCAAATTTGCGCACCAATACATCCAATTTCATGTCCATCCATGCTTATCTTCATTTATATGTATAGAAACTTCTATTAAACGTTCAACATCTATGCTGACTGAGATTTGTGTACGCTAATCAAGCGACAATCAAACACGCACAAACACACACCAACAAGCGCATGACGATTGAACATTATTTCTGTTCTTACTCGTTTGCAGGCGATTGCTACATTCATATAGCAGCGTGTGAATGAAATGCAAACAGTCAACGTGCCGTTCTCTCCACTTATCGTAGCGGCACAAACATCTACTGTATTAAGACTCATAATAAAGCAAGCGTTTGACTGTATGCGAGAACAAAGCTGAAGGGGCGACGAAGGCTTTAACGCACGACAAAGTAACTTTGACAAATGATTTATATATGTAATGGTGCTTTAAAAGTGACAGAACAGAAATCGGCATCTCAGTTTAAATGTACTTTGGTGAACGCAAACAGAACCATACCATTCAACATGCATCCAGTCTGCTATGGACAAAAACAAGAGCGATACAAACGACTTCTAGCCGAACGAGACGATCTGCAAATAATATACAGCAGTCAGGCCAGCTTTCTTGGCCATTACACCACAGTTCACTATACAGTCTACACGGGGAGGGCAATCATGGCAAAAGATTGAACGTATATCAACGAAACATCCTCACTCGCCTTTACCCCGGAACACAATATCAATTCATCGAACCGGCAACTTTGCAACCAGATGGATGTTCCTGTGGCATTTTCTCGATTGCATACGCCACAACCATCATTTTGGGACACAACCCCACAACATACCATCTAAAAATCAATCAGCACGAAACAGACAATTTAAAACAGACCGGCGAACAACGAAACCACATCAAAAGAATACAAATAGCCTTACCTCCGTAAGACAAACTTTTCCGCACCGTTTTCATAGCGTTCAGCTTTTATTCAGATTTTGACTAGGAAATTTATAAGAATTTTCAGGAAAAAAAACAACAGTACGTTCATGTATTCCCGTGTAGACTGTGTGACGCGATATTTTTCCTTATTTTGTAAATAAATTTTCACAATAGTGAATGCGAAAAACACTTTTGCACTTCGTTCCCAGTAATACAGCGTCCTAGCGTCACTCAAAATGATATCAGTCATTTTGAGTGGTAAATCCACGCACGGAGCGTCACTCCATTTCGACCTCGTCTAGAGGTTTTTCATCTGATATCACTAATTTTGTAAGGCAATTATTCTCGGAAAAAATACACTTTTGCCAGAAAAATGTCTATTTTAAGGTCTTATCATTGGGAAATTGTAATTTTTCGGGTAAAACATTTGCATCTACATTTCACAAGTTTTGTAAATAGCAAATTTCCACTTTCATTGAAAAAAGTCCCATTATCCCCTTATTGGACATTGTAAAATGTGATTATATTTCAAAATATCCATTAAAAGAGTTTTGAAGTAATTTTAGACACATTACTTTATTGAAACATATTAATTTCCAACAACCAAAGCTCTGGAAAGTGCATTTTTTATGTATCTCTCGAACAAAAGTTCAATTTCATACATTCAGATGCAAAAATGCCGATGACCAAAATGACAACAAAATGGATATTCAAGTGTTCGTGGACTCCCATTATTTTCACGAAAAAATAGCAGTTTTCTATGACCAAAATGTCGTCAGAGGTCTATTTCACGTGTTTTCCGAACAAAAACATCATTTCCAGTGAAAATAGAGCAAGTTGAAAAATTCACTTCAATCCGACCTATTTTTCGACCATGGAATGCCCTCAGATCGCATTGTGACCACTTTTAATCGATTGCTCGTCGAAAATTGAGCGGATATGGTCTTTCGTGAGCCTTTTTCAGCCAGCAGATACGTATTTTTGGCAGCAATTTCCCGGATATGTGGCATATGCCATTTTGTTGGTATGGTAGCCTGCTACAAACGCTCAGTTTTTGGTAAAAATTGTCCGACTCATTTTTGAGAAATCGCGTTTGGTGTGAAATTTAAGGGGGTCGATTTTTCATAAAAATCGAATTTTTTCATTTATATCACATAAACATTGGCATGTGTGTATGGAACTTTTTGAAGGTCTTCTCAAATAATTACGAGCTGACTTTGCCCGATGGGCGTCGGAGTTGATCTAGTGTGCGAAATAAATACTTGTAAAAATCGTATACATGCAGGCTAGTGAAGCCATAGCCAGCTCTTCTGTAATGCAAATGTCAATCTGAGGACGGATTTCAACGTGCCCCGACACTAGCTACAACTAAGGCATATGCGCATCGGAAACCGAAGAAGGTACGGACACACGGGAACACGCACATCCAAATCAATACTTTCATAGAAAATCAAGATCAAACTGCCAATGCCCATAACTTTTTCGTTTTTGGACCAATCGGGGCACTTAGACCGGCGTTGGAAAGGTGGCGAGGAGGAGCTTCTCTTGGACACCTTAGATCACCCCCTGGGTACCCCCTTCGTAAGATATGGGTGTAGATTTGAAAATTTATCGAAATTTTCCAACCGCTATATTTTTGCCTAGACCACACTTTAGGCATGGGGGATATGGTGTTTCCGACTATTTGGGCCAAGACCTTTCCAACGGTACATAACATGCCGGGGCCCAAATAGTGTCCTGAGAAAATAGCATACTTACTGTATATATACTCGTGACGCAAAAACTGGCATTTTTGATATTTGGCTTGAAATGCACAGTGCATGGAGCGTCACTTGTCGGACTACCGTCCTCCGTGATAAAATCATGATTTAATTGGCAAAATCTAGTGTACTTGACTCAAATAACAATTGCTCAATGTCCGCACTCATTGCCATCAAATCGATCGAAAGAGTTTCCCCCTATTTTTAATACTTTAACATATATAACATTTGTACTAAATGCTACATCGCTTTCACCGACCAACCGATGGCGCTGCTAGTAACAACATATTTAGTTTATTTTTTCGGTACGGATCATTTTAAATATATACAAAAATAATAAATAAAATGAAAATTCCGAAAAATCTATTGTGTGATGTATCTCAGTTGAGTGTCGGAAACAGAAGAAAGTCTTTATTCAATGTTCTTACTAGCTAATGTCACAATGGTTTTATTCTAGTTGACAATGTGTGTGGCGCTGTGATATAAATGTAGTAATAGATTAAGTAGTTTCACACTTGCTATAATGATGTACTTTACGTACTCTACATATTGCATTTTAATTTACTTGTAGCATTGCTATCGTATTGTAGCATCTAAAAATAAATACGAAATGATAATGGTTGCAAATCGTTGCTTCTATGTCCAAATGTCAAATGTCAAATGTCAAAAATATGAACACATGACTATGACATTTCCACATTCCAGTATATTTCGCAGCAACGTCATTTATATTGTCACAATTATGTATTATACAGCGTCAAAGCGTCACTCAAAATGATATCAGTCATTTTGAGTGGTAAATCCACGCACAGAAGGGTCACTCCATTTTAACCTCGTCTAGAGGTTTTTCATCTGATCAATCTTTAGTCCATGTTTTGAGTGTCATGTTTAATAAGCCAAATATTTTTAGATAACATTAAGATTAAAATCATGGGTGTTTGGAGGTTATTGAAACCAGATTTCACAAAATTAGGGTATTAAACGGCATGAAGAATGAAAGAAGTGTTTTTCATATCGTGAAATAATTATAATGTACATAAGTATAATGAATAGATTTGTGAACAATCAAACTTCGGTTAGGGTTAGGCTAACTTAGATATACTGTTGATTTTGTCTAGTACGCCGAATTCCTAATTGGAATTCATATCAGGTCTCCTGATTACGTAGCTCCAGCTTTTTTCTTCTGTTCCATTTCATTAACTTCAATGATATCTTCTTTGAGATGTTCCAAGAAAAAGCTGTCCTCTTCGGCCCATTTGTAGAATGTGAATTGCGCCAATCCGGCAGCAAACATGTTGGCTCCATTTTGAATGAGTAATTTCGACATTTCTTTATTGCCTGTAATTTCATTTGAATGCATTTGTATGAACCGCATTTAAAGATTGGCAAAAATCCAAGTGAAATTGGTGTAAAACCTACCACTCGAAGATGCGTATAAAAGTGCCGTGTGTCTTTCTTTGTCGGTGTCATCAATTTTCTCAACTCCATGGTCAAGAATCAGTTTAACACTGTCTATATCACCTGAGTTACAAATAAACGGATTCAAACGATTTTATATCATTTTTTTAATTTAATTTTTCATTTGTGAAAATGTCAAAAAATGAGCTTTAGAAATGTTTCGACTTTAAACAAACAAGATGAACTTTGGCTTGATAATTTGAAACAAATCCAGTTGATTGATTACCTTTCATAACTGCTACAATTAGGGGTGTCATTTGATTACGACATTTAACATTAACATTTGCTCCTTTTTCAATCAGAACTTTTACGATTTCCGGATGACCTGAAACGAAAAAAAAAATCCAATTCGGACCAAAAGTTTGATTTTAAAAGTTTGTGCTTTGATTTGTCCGTTGAATATTGTGACAAAAAAAATTGAGCCTTGAGCAATTTACCGGTATTTATCGCATAATGCAGTAATGCCTGGTTATCGTTGACATTGGCTCCCTTTTCAATCAGCAGCTTGATAACATATACACTACCTACGAATTACAAATTATGTGAATTCGATGGACAAGGACTTTCAAATCAGTTGCATTCTAAATTCTCAATTCTGAATTTTGAAAACAGGAGAAAAACTAAAATATCAAATGAATATATTCAATATGTCTAGAAAACCTCCTTTAACGGCCCAATGCAGCAACGCTGGATTATTCTTGACTGTAGCCCCATTTTCAATGAGAACATTTATGATATCTGGTCTAGCTGCAAATGAAATATGAAAGAAATTAACGTTAGGTATGAATTAAAACGGCTCAAAGTCAAACAATTGTTTGTGATTTGAATCAATAATTTAGACAACTACCTTCCAAGGCAGCATAGTGAAGTGCTGTTCGATTAGAACCATCTTTTCGATTGACTTCCGCTCCATTTTCAATCAACAACTTCACAATATCCAAATCACCTAAAACATAATATCAATTGAAATTTTATTTAAATCAATAAATTTTTTGTTCATCATATAGTTCGATTTGCAGTGGAAATTGTTTGGAGATGTGTCTGTTGATTGGTGTCTTTAGTTATAACTTCGGCTCCGTCATCAGCAAGAGATTCAACAATTTCTCTGTTACCTGTATTATAAAGTTAATTTCATTGAAGAAACGGAAATCGTTTAATTCAACAAAGAGTGAAAGCGTCGATTTGAACATTCCTGCAAGTATTTACCAGAATATACTGCAGCAAATATCGGATATGAGCCATCTTCATACTTGAAATTCACATTGACACCATCCTTGATGAGTTTGGTAACGTCAGCTGTTTGATCTGAATAATTGAGGAGAATAATTATATGGTTAATGAATTGGAAATTAATATTACTTTTCAAGATATATAAATGATCTTACTCGACTCAATCAGTGCACGCAATTGAGCTTCCTTGCTATCGCTTGAATGAAAACACAAAATATTAGAATTCAGAAAGGTCTAAGACAACGATGAAGGGGGAAATGAAAGCGAAGCGTCTAGAATTTAAATATTAGGATGGAGCATAACGTAGAGAAACAAAGGAATGTTCATGGTTGATGCGATGTACTATGTTTTGACTTGTTCTAACTATCTCTCGCTACGCTTTAAATAATCTCGTTTGTCATTGCCATATGGGATAGACATAGATTCTGACATAGTCTGATCTTGTTGATCTTGACTCCTGCTGTCAAAATTTGACCCCCAACGAATTTTTTTGGACCCATTGTCATTTTGCGAACTTCGTTTTCAAAAAGTGAGGACCTTTTTTTTGCTCCTCACTTTCGTTCGAGAGAACATTTCACACACTAAATAGAATCGATTTTCAAAAGTGAAGATCTTTTTTTTGCTCTTGATTTTTTTTCCAAAACCGATTTTACACTAGATAGAATTGATTTTTTTTTACCCCCAAAGGAATTTTTGGTTTGACCCTACCTGAAAGTAGAGTGAAACTGGATACTGAAGATTTTGCATTGACGTTTCCGACTGTAAACATGACAACAATTCATATACGTGTGCTTTCAAAGTCACTTTGTCATGCGTCATTCACATTAATGCCTTGACTGATTGTGGTGAACAGTGGTGAGATTGGAAACGCCATACATTTTATATACATTATTTGTTTGGGAATTATATTTATTTTCTTTTGTTGTTGATATTCGGGCTCTGCAAAGCCTAGGCTTCATCCACGATTTGTTTTCTAAAGAAATATTTCGAAAAAATCGTGAGTTTGCACTGTCAACACTTGTGTGGTTTTTCATATGATTTTGAAGTCATCGAATATTGCCACCCGTTCACACATTCAATGAACTTGCTACACCAAGTGATAGTTTAGTTCATTGCTGACGTTTTTCAATCCGCCATACGTTTTTAAATGTGTGTGTACATCAAAATGTCAAAGTTGTCAAGAATGCAACCGTTCTCCTCGTTCTTTTTGGTGTCAGAATCTATGGGGATAGAGGAATATGTTCAAAATGTCGATATCATATTTTAAATTTAGAAGATTAAAAAAAAGATCGTTTTTGCTATAAATGAAGTTCCCAATGCGACCCATTTACTTGTAAAATCATGTTTTGTTCATATGAGTTCATAAAATTATTTCAATGTAGAGAAAAATTTCGATTTATTTCATTTTCATTTTTTAGTTCACTTTTAACATGATTTTATAATCTCAAACATATACGGCACTACGTATATTTGTTTGTGCTAAGACAAACGCAGCACAATACAATCTAAAAATATTTGTCAAAATTTTATCGAAATCTCTGCATTTTTTCCATTTTGCAAATTTCGCATTCCATGTGGCGCAAGTAGAAAAATCGATTTCACTTTCGATTTCAAAATGAACATATTTGAAATCAGGTCATGAACACTGATAACAATCACTCAATTCCCGAATTGTTCATCATTGTGTTGATGATGAGTATCAAATACCATTCTTATGAGTAAATTCACTCACTAGAATATATGCACTAGCTCACAGAGAATCCGCAAATGAAATTCAACATTTTAAAATCACCTGATTCGAATATTTATTCACGCTTCTTGATAAAGTCCATTGACTTTAGTGAATCAGTAATGAAATCACGAAACAAACTGTACAAAGAATTGTAAAACACAGTGTGACTGGTTTTTTTTTTGCTAATTCAACTGAATACTCATCACCTGTTATTCATTTACTTACTAAGTCTTTGGCCGGAATTCTGAAAATCAATCGAATTTGCATTTAATTTCAACTCAAATAAAAAGAGTAAAAAGTTTTAAAGTTTTTCGGTTTACCTGAAATTGTTCCAGCAAGAGAAGCTTCCACGCATAGAACTAGAATGCAAAATAACAACATTTCTTTCATTCTGTTTCAATTGATCACTTTATTCAAAATACTTCGACAGAAAAAACACACCGCTACTGACCGCTTATCACCGGTAACTAAATCCAAAGAAGAAACATATCGGTTTGAATCACACTGCAATTTCTCTCCCACTTTACACATTTTCGATCTCCTCTTTATAAAATATTCGGACGCATGACCATCTTGTGTGCGTCACTTTGTTGACAGAGTTTAATCTGATATTTTTTGGTTGTTCTGTGTCTAATTTACATAGTATACACGCTTATCAGCTTTATCGAATGTGAGAAGAACGTCTGATATAAAGCGGACGTTATGTATGTGCTAAATTATTCAATGGATGACCGGTAACGGTGTTTAAACACGACCTATTTCCAAATAATCAATGGACGGCACAGTCTTTTTATCCAATGGAATCTATTTCTTTCGTCATCGAATATTAACAACAAACAGACGACTTATCGAAACCAGTAGTGTGAAACCGGTCTTTAGACCCTTGAAAAAACAAAATAAAATGAAATAAATTTCAAGTGATTTCTTTGGAATTCAAAACATATATGTATATGTGCTACATTTATTTGTATTATAGAATTGTGTACTATGATTACAATCATTAGAAATAATTATCTCCAATTGATTCCAATAATAAGTAATATACGTAGTAGTTGATAAATTTTGGTCTCCGTGAAGACGGCAAACAGGCCTAGTCATGGTTTTTGGTGTGGCGTCGAGATTCCAAAACAGTTTCGAATAGTTTTTAACAATTTTGTACCTTTCAAACAAGACCTCACATGCACCGACATGATGTCATGAACATGAACAATCGATTCTTCGGAGACTCTCGTTGTTTTTGCGAAAAATTATGACTTTCTTGAGTCAAATATTCTAACAAATATTTATTTGTACGTACATTTCGAACAAAAAAAGAGATTTTTCTTCACAATTTTTTTAGCCCTTTCATGCATGTGCCTCACAAACAAACAATTTCTTTTCTACATTGAATTACAACACTAGACGACATGGATAAGTATTGAGTATTGATGAACAAATTTTAAGCTGAATCCCTTGTCAAGGTTTTTAACTTAGAAACATTTTTTCAGGGCGAAATTTTTCGGGACAAGTCTCAGTTGCAACCCCTGCTTCTAAGTGAGCAAAACTACTTAACGACCATTCCACACGAAATCAATCAAAATTCACATCGAGGT
>NW_022597286.1:0-7394 GCF_009176505.1 Sitodiplosis mosellana | reverse complement strand
AGAGCTGCCCATTTTCAAGAAAATTTAAGTAAAACACTGTCCATTTTTGAGTTTTGAGCTGCCCATTTTGAGCTGGGATTTAGAACTGCCCAAATGGGCAAGAGCTGCCCATTAAAATAATGCATGGATTATATAGTCAAAAAATGTTTCAATATTCACCGTAGTCCACCAAAATCTGCCAAAATCCTTCAAAAGTGGTTCAAATTTTCGGTTGAAGGTTTGATTCACTATTATTTTTATTTTTTCAGAGTTATTTGCGTTCTGCAAAATCGCGTGAAGCCCCTAGCTAATTTGATCCATTGTGAAATCTTACTTTAAGTAGATAAATTCGTTCAGTTGGTTTCAAACTGATTCAAAATCTGGACAAAGATTGATTTAATTGCAGCCATTTTCACATTTTATTCCGCAATCATATGAAATTGAATCAGGATGAAAGCGCTAAAATGTAGGCAATCTCAATGTTCAAAAGCATTATAAAACCGATTCGGGTTTGAGGAACTTGCTTTCGAAATGTTACAATTGCCACAGCTGGTAGCTGTTAAACAACAATTATTGAGCGCTTTCAGGCTTTCCTGTTCAATTGAGCTTCCTACCCCTGACATTTAATTTTGCTTTTTTTCTATTTTATGCGGATGTAATCTACCATATTCATCACTTGATTACAATTGAAAGCTACCAATTTGATTTTGAATCATTAAATTGTAAGCTTTTTATCGAATTCTATGGAAATGTTGCCAATATTTTCTAAGCCAATTTGATGTGTTTGTTTGTTCGATCAAGGTAATGATAGCTAATATACACGACTATTGCAATCAATTGTAGCGAATTTGCTTTAATCAAATTGGTCACACTTTATAATTAAGATGAAGATATAGTTTGAAGATGACTTTGTACGACATGTGTAAATGTTCAGACATCGTAATAGAACAGATCAGTTAAACAGTGCCGTTTGCTTCCAGAATAAAGAAATGCGCACGTTTCACCCAATAATTTGATCTGCCATCTTGGTCACCAAGATCATGATAAATCAAACAGATGCAGTGGGTAAGTACTGTCCGGAAAATGGAAATTGTAATGCATATTGCTGCGATTGTGGCAAATGTTACTATTAAATTATAATCAACAATCGATTGAAAAGGTATCGCGAAGAGAATTCTTGAAATGATATCATTTCGAAGAGAGTGATAATTAAATACATTTTATCGTTTTTTACAAAGACATTCCCAGTGATAATTTCAATTTTAATCATAAATCTATTTTAGTTTGAACACAAAAACAGAAGCCGCTTTGATGGAAAATTCGGCAACAAAAATGTATCAAAATAATGAAAGATTGAGCCAAAGCAAGGAAAATGCGCTTAACAGCAGCTTTATTTACGTAAAATTTGTTCTGGAATTTGAATTTAATTTCTTGCAAGTCAGTTTTTGTTTTGATCACATAGAAAGTTTTTTCGACAAAAATATGAAAATTTGTTGATTTTTCAATATGAATTGAACATCAAGTTCATTTTGATTTGTTAGTGTATGCACGTTTTACTGTGAGATAAGTTATTTTACTAATTGGTAAGTATAACGAATGAATTCAATTCGGCTAATATTTCCGATTAAGCAATTTACCTCATTAAAATTGATCGCATTTAAGGTTTGCGGAAATGGTGGTTCTGTACGATTTGTGTAAGTGTTTAGACAAATAGTTGCAAAAGAACATACCAGTTAAACGTATGTATTTCTTCAAAAATTGTATACATTTTGAAGAATAATTGCTATTTGCATCTTTGCAGCGCTCTTGACGATACATCAAACAGATGCCTTATGCTGTTCAAGACCAGCATTCGGAAAATGTATTAAAACGCCTGTTTCTTCGCCCAAACTGTGCTGTTTCTAGAGAAACTGTAATCCCCTTTGTTGTGATACCGATGGAAGTTGTGTGCCTGGCACGCCAACATATGCCTATTTTTGGGGATGAGGTTATGACTCAAATGACGTGAATTTTAAATAATAATTAATTTAAGGAAAAAACAAAACGTTTTCATGGAAAATCTGCTTCTTTATTTATTATTATGAAAAGAACACTGTTTTAGCTTTCACAAGAAAAGACATCTTCATTTCCAGATTTTGTTAACTTGACATTTTTTGTCAATAAAATGTTTTACTTAAGATCAAAGAAATCTGTTTGATTTGCCCATCTAACGCCCCTTTGAAGCCGATGCGCTTGCTTGACACGTACCATTCCTACACGAAGAACTACTTGAAGCAGTTGTTGTCTCTTCGGCACCAGCCAAAACAGCGAAAATACCAAAAACAACAGCGAATATGGCAGAGAACTTCATTTTGCTCGATTTTGTCTTCCCTCAACGAGAATAGTGTACGAATAACTGAATAGTTTTTGTGAATTGTGAACACCTTTTATATGTAAAATTTTTTGTTTTTGATTTCATAAAAAAGAATCAACGTAAGGCTTTTATTTGTGTTTTGACAATGTTTACGCAATTCGGTTAGAACAGAATCTTCTACGCCATACGTTTTTCATAATATTTACAGAATAATTGTTTTCGCGAAATTTCGATACATTAGAAAAATTGATTATTATTGAACAACAACACATTTACAATATTTGTTTTATCATATTCAAGTACAGCGAAAACCGTTTTCAAATATGATGCGTGATGCGTGATTAAAATATCGGTTGGTCAGAAATAATCGCCAATTTTTCTCAATTTACAGGTGGTATTTCTATAAACACAACTGTTTCAAGTTTGTTCAAAAACTTTTGTAAATTGAATCCAAATAAACTGAAGCTGTTGAACATACATATTTTTGGATAGGAAACAACATGATACGCACGTGTTTTCTCGATGCCAATTGACTGATCTCCACATAATATTTCAACAATGACATCTTTGTTTGGCTATTTTAAACAAATCAGTCAGTCTCATCAGTGTATTTTATGGAATTTACATTATAGATTCAATTTAAATTTTGATCTTGACCATGAAAAATAACTAAATCGATCTCCATTTACTGGGGTAAGTCGCTCAGCTTGAATCGATAGTTTCAGTGGTGCATTTAGGTTCTTCGGTTGTTGCCGAAGCGTCTGGTTCTCTCCGGTTAGTGCTGTTGATGCGGCTCTAGCAAAAGCAGAGAAGACGGCAATCACGTTGGATATAGTTTTGAAGTTTATGTTGCCTTGTTTCCTTTTAGTATTTCGTTTTTATAGCAAGACTCGAAGCAGTGATGCCTTCCTACATTGAAAACGATCATCATTGGAGTCTTTTGGTCACGCTCCAATGCCATGATAGAGAGATCAGTTTGCTTTTTATTTTGGTTTACAAATTACTGATTAGGTGCTGGAAATTTCCTGAAGTGCCATTTGCGTCGTAGTACGACGGTCGTACCATTGTAAACACAAATTGTTTTGATCTTGTGTGAAATTGTTTATAGAATTGTGTTTGAATCTGCGTGAGATTGTCTAAATTTGTGCGGCTAATTATAAGTCCACGTGCCGTTTTTGCGTTCATTCAAATGATAGCATACAACTTGTTTTTGAATGCGAATTCTATTTATAAAAAATAATCGTCAATGCATCACCAAGAGATGGCAGATAATAACAATTGCTAGAAGCTGAAGCATCATTGTAAAAAGCAATGAATTTCTGTTCTATTATGATGTCTGGCAGTACTTACGCTTATCGTACAAAATCAATTTCGAAGCTTAAAAGCATTTTAATCGGAAAGAACGATTCAATTATTGCTGAAATGGATTGCAGCAAGCAGTTACATCAATCGCAGTTAATGAAGCGAACAACTAAAATGTTTCTCTTGCCATATTTAAAAACTTTGGTATTGTACAGTGTACACTGTTAATAATGTGTAAGGAATCGAAATCTTACATGATCAACCTTAAATTGGATGGAAAAATTAATCCAAATTATTTTGCCAGTTACAAATGTTTTTTATTTGCTCTTTTGTGATGATTGTCTGAACAACAATTAGGTTTCAGCTAAATTTTTAAGAGAAGATTTGAGCTCACCGCCACCGCCGACGCAACCTCCTTCGCATTCACAGCAATACCAATTACAATCTCCTTTGCCACAACAAAACCGCCAGGGAGAAGTGGGAACACAATGAACGCCTGTGATTGTACTGCTACTGCAATGTCCATCCGTTTGTTGTGTAGCCAATAAGACTAGCGATAGCAGGAATTATTTGAAACTTGAGCATCTTTGATGTAACAAGCAAAGTTTATAATCAATTGTTCCAATGTGATCCCAGCCCTGTGAATTATGCGAAATGCATTTGAAATTTGGTCACAACGCTAATTTTAAATGAAGCCAAATTGTAAACTGAAATGACCATTTGATTGCAGTGCAATTTGTACAATTGACCAGGGCTAATGATTGACCGTGACTAAATTATCGGAATTAACAAGCAAACGAACTCGCAATATTTAAGGGAATTGAAGAAATTTTTGCGGTTTGATAATAAAAGGCTAAAAATGAATAAGTTCTTGCTTTTCAGAGTAAATTATGAAAGTGAAATTCAAGCTCGAGCTTTCTGTTTTTTTTTATTGAAATGATTTTTATTGAATATTTCAAGATTGATAACAATTTTCTTGGAAATTCAAAATTGAAAAGAAATGAGATTTTGTAGTTTTTTTGAACTGGTTCATTTCGATTCTGTCATGGTGGTTGGATTTGAAACTATGCTGATCTAACTGGATTCGCTTGCTTCAGTTGTTGTGGGCATCATTCTGTGTAGCTGCAAAGGCATCAAAGATGGCGATGACGACTGCAAAGATCGTCTTGAGATAATTTGTTTTTTTTTGTTCTTTGCTTAGATTGGCTTCGAATTTGAGACTCAAGGAGTTCATGCTTTCTAATGAAAATCGATCACCTTTTATACTATTACACGCAAAACAATTTCTCATTTTCTTTATATTGATGTGTGCGCAAATATTCTGCGTATCTGTTTGGTGGTCGAAAAGTTTTCGACAAAAACTATTTTGGTAAAAAGACGCATAAACCAAGCATAAATTGAATTGATATTTTCAGAAGGTATTATTGTTGACATATTGTTTTTGTACTTGAATATGTGTAAAGATGTCTATTTCTGTACAGCACGTGTAGCAGGCATAAGACGCATTTTTTACTTTACTGACTACGCACATCAATCATTAAGCTTATTTATTTTGAATGAATGTTTTGAAGAACAAATTCCATTTTTAGTAATGCCCTAAGCGAAATAAACTTGAGGAACCAAAATGAAATTCTTCGCAGTTTTCGCCGTTTTCTTCGCCATCTTTGCTGTCTTCGCTGCAGCTCAAGACTTACCAGCAACACTAAAATTGCCCGTTGAAACACCAGAATTGCCAGACGCCGCATCATCACTGCCAGTCTTAGTTCCAAAAGTTCCATCAGCAGGAACTTGAATCGTCACCATGAAGGAATGTGGACATGAGCGAGACAACTTAAACTTTTAATAACTGAAAAATCCAAACCTCTTTCAAAAAACTTGATTCAAGGGACGCAATCTTGTGCCATGTCTTCTAAATAAAAAGAATGAAATAATAATCGAAAATACTCGATTTTTTTATTTTCAATTCGATAGTAGATTAGTATGAGGATTCAGCGGATTTCAAGCAATTTGTCCCAATCAGTTTTTGGCCAATCACTCATCTTCTATTATACTTATTGATGATACCTCCTTATTGTTAGCAGCACAAGTGTAGGCTACAACTTGTAGCTGAGAGTCCAACAAATAATATTATAGTTCATTTCTTCAGTTTCGTGCGCGTACGTATAGGCGAAATCACTGTTTCAATGAGAGAATATACACAACTGATCAGATTCGCGTAACTCGTTCGCATTGTCTAGAACTACGTGTGTGTAAATTACAATAATTCATGCAAACAGAGTTCACTGTTTTAACCCTCTAATGCATTAGTTTTTCCCAGGGCTGGGAGTACTGGTATTTGGTTGATTTTTGGCCATAGATATTTAAAAAAATATTCATAATCCTAGATTCCTCATGGTTCAGTCAGGAAATGCGATTGACATAAATCAGAGAACAATCAAATCCATTGTTCAAAAGTGTCAAAAATATGTCTTATTTGAAGTTCGAATAATTTATTTTGTCAAATTTTTGTTTTTGCAAACATTTTTGTTTATAACTTTACAATTAGACTACATAGACAAATATTGTCAAAGACAAAAATAAAGAGGAAACATTGACAAAAAAAAATTCTCTTTAAAGCAATGTGATCCGATGTACGGTTTACATTCTACAGGCATTCAAATGTTGCCCGTCTAGAGGCGGTTGTATGCATTAGAGGGTTAAGTCGAAATTTTAACATAACCAAATACTATTTCGACTGTCACTCGCATTTATTTATTTATTTATTTCTTTAAATTATTTTTTTTTTCATAGAAGACGATTTATGGTGGGAAAACCCCCATTGAAACCCCATAAAACGTTATAAAGCACGAGAACTTAAACCAATGTTGGCTTTTCTTTACACTATCCAATGATCTGATAGTTCTGGTTCTATTTGGTACCAAGTTATTTCTAAATCGTGTGCCGTATGTGATTTCTTATATAAATCTGGAAATATAGCCGACAATGTCATATTGGCGTGCCCGCTTTTCTTTGATTGTCGTCGGAAATTGTGTAAACATTGAATTTTAAATAATTTAAATTAAGATTCGTTTTGACCAAGGCTTCGTGATAGCAAACCTTAGCATGCAGTATATTTAATGCTTTGTCTAATATACCAGCATATCGCACACACACAGCCTAGGGGCTCATGTGTTATACGAGTTAGCGCGAGTCTGTGCGATTCAGGGCAAAGTTGCACGGGTCAGTATAAAAATATATGGAAATTTTGTTGGAGATTCGAATCATTTCAGACAATTCACACACTCGTGGACTCGCGAAACTCCATATAAAACCCTCATACATTTTTCACTGACTAGCGAATCTCTTGGATGACACATAAGCCCCTCGCAAAAAGCTGCCACACACACTTCTCTCGCGCGCAAACGGTTGCGTACACAGCAAGTTTTGTGTGTGATTCGGTTGCGATAGTAGATTTTTAAAACTCCTATCGAATTGATAATAAAAAGTTTGCGTATTTTGAAATAATCTTTAATTCGGTTTATTGAGAAGACATGGCACAATATTAAGTTTTCTGAATCAAGTTGTTTGAAAAAGGTTTCGATTGATCGATTTTTAGAAGTTTAAGTTGTTTCGCCCATGTCCACATTCCTTCATGGTGACGATTCAAGCTCCTACTGATGGCACTTTTGGGGCTGAGTCTGACATTGATGATGCGACGTCTGGCAATTTTGGTTTTTCAACGGGCGATTTTGGTGTTTCTGGCAAGGCTGCAGCGAAGACA
>NW_022597285.1:0-5295 GCF_009176505.1 Sitodiplosis mosellana | reverse complement strand
TCGGTGCACAGACAAAAGACTGTTGAAAATATAATAAAAACTACAATGAAATGGTTTGCACTGCAACTCTTTCTATATATTTTTTTGTCTTTTGAATATTTATTCAAATTGTACTGTATCCACTGTATCGATGTTCGATTTTGTGAAAAAAAAATTGATGTTCTATGCGTATACCGATGAAACGAATTTAATCTAACAATTCATGTAATGTATAATTCATCTGAATTCTGCAACGAAATTGATACATTCGGTCACAACAAAGCAAATGAACATGAGTGTGAATGTGACTGTGGCTGCCATCTAACGAAAATGGTTGGTATCATTATTTGAGCAACTTTTTCATTCTTTGTCTGTATCGTGTTTTTTATTTGCATTTCGTGCATTGCAAAATAAGATGAATCGGAACAACACACATAGTGGACATAAATAATAAAAACAATATTTTCATTCGTTCGCGCATCCTTTTTGCTTGTGGTGCTTTGCACTGTGTTGATTCGCGATGCGCATTTTGTTTCTCTCGCTCTTTCTCTCTCTCCCTCTCTTTCTCTCTGTGTTGGTGCTTATGCAGAGTTTACAGCGAACAGCATTCATTCCGTTATCCATTGTGTGCTAACCGGCATCGACAAGCAATATACGGCATCGGCAAACTTATTGCGTCGTTTGTGTCGTGGAAAAAAATTTGTGTGTAAGCAACACACACTGTTCGTAAACAAACAGTAACAGCGGCGACAACGACAACGTCAGGCGGACATTTCTATGAATCGTTTCTTTTCCACTTACTTTTTAGTGTTCATTTCGTCGTTTCGGTTTTGTTTGGAGTAATAATAATTGAAAACAGTTGAAATTGAACAAAAATGTCATTGAGAAATGTGAAAAATACTGGCAACGGCAAGGTCAATGGTAGAAAGGAAATAAAAGGAACGAAGGAAAAAAGTTCGACTGTCACTGCCACCGCCACCAACAAAACCCCCCCCCAAAAAAAAAACAACTGGATCGGAGCCCGGTGAATTTTTTCTTAAATTGAACAAAGCAAAACAGAAAAACCAAGAAGAATACGGTCATTTGGCAAACTACGATTTTGGCTTCGAAGTGCCTCAAAAAGTGGTCAAAAATTTGTTGTTCAAATCAAAAAACACTGTCGATGTCAATGCAATTGATTCAGATGAAGACACTGAAACTGAAGAAAGCGCTGCATCGTCGAATAAAAGTCAATTCTTGTATATTGCCGATGGGCCACGTTCGCGAGATGTGCTCACAAATCGAAAGAGAACAGCTACCGAAATATCGTCGTCGTCGTTGGCAAAAAAAGCAATGCGATTGAGTCCGGACAGTGTACAAGGCACGCACAGCGGTTTTCTCCCAATGGAAATGGTCGATGGCTTCAATTTCAACGAAGGCTATGTCGGAATGAATGACGAGAACGATCCTGACGATGATGCAAATTTGATGGAAAACATTTCATTTATTCCAGTTAACACGATTGACGAAAATGGCATCGAGATTTTTAATTTACCGTGGCCTGCAAAGCCGTGCAGCACTACGAGTATGCTGATCAAATCAAAAATGTTTCAAGTGGTCGCTGTGACGTCAGATAAAAGTCGCTGTCTCGTGAAATGTAAATGTTGCCCGTTGGATAAAAAGGCAATGGTAACTACATTTGGGAACAATTCAAATTTGATCCGGCACGCAAAATCGGCACGTGTTGATTCGGAATTTTTGTTTCGAATTGCATTTTGTCTTCAATATATATAATATATCTTTCTCATCATTCACACACATTCATTTAGGCACACAAAATGATTTACGACACATCTATGGCTCAATTCGTAGCCAGCATATCGGGCGAATTTCCGTCTCAACGCAAAACAATCTCTCATGCAACTCTTCGTGATGAAATGATTCGGTTCTTGCTAAAGGAAAATTTGCCGCTGCACAAAATAGAGAGTCCACATTTTAAGCGATTAATTCTGAGTGAGTTGTTTATTTTTTTCTCAACCTCTCTCTCTTTTCTGTGATTTTTGTATTTAGATTCAGTGGGTAAATAATTGAGTAAATCGGTTTGAAAAATTGAAAATGGAAAGATGGAAAGATTTGACATTTTTCTTTTCGACTCATTTCAGAGTGTTCTGGGATAGCTGATGGCGCCAGAAGCAGCATTCCGAAGAAAAAGGCTTTGCGGGACAGTAGAGCATTGTTTAGTCGTCGTGCGGCTGGTCATCGCGTAAAGGTAGTGTGGTTTGAGGAGTTGAAATTTAGAATTTTTTAAACATTCAATAATTTTTTGTTCTTCTGGTCATTCGTTTAGGCAATCTACGAAGCACACATTTCCGATGTGAAAAGGCAACTTAGAAATGTTTCATATTTAGCTGCCACGTGTGATGTTTGGACGTGTAAAAATCGCGCGTACATTGCGGTTAACGTATCATTCATTGATCCACGTACATACAAATCGAAAAGTTTCTTAATCGCAATTGAACGATTCAATGGCAGCCACACAAATGTCGCTGTTGCACAAAAACTCAAAGAAATTTTCAAGCGTTTTGGGATTTTTGGTAAAGTCACTGGCGTAACGACTGACAATGCCTCCGAGTTCGTGTTGGCATTCAGCCGATTTGGCGACAATTACCATAGTTACCAGTCATATCTGGATCATCGGGACGAGGTCGACGCAAGTAATGCAACATTTGAAGCTGAACAGCTACGAAACGATGCAGACGCACACATCATAAGTAGTGACGATGATGATTTTGCTTGTGGATATGACCCGATTGCCATTTCAATGATTGAGCCTGATGAAACGCTACCGCCAATTATAATCGAAACAATTGATGAATCATCATCATTCTCTATGGATGGGCTTGCCAACCAGTTTGGTCAGTCGGTTGAGCAATCGGTTGGTAGTGACAATTTTCGGTTGCACCAAGTCAACATTCATTATCACCAGTTTCATGACGCAACCAACGCCGATTTGTTCGATCCAGATGATGTAAATTCATTACTTCCAATCAGAATCAAATGTGCCGCCCATTCATTAAACTTGGTTGGAAAAACCGATGCAACGAAAGCACTCTCTGATCGATCGTATGCGCAAATTTATTGTCAATCCATTTCAAAGTTGAATTTGTTATGGAAATTTTGTGGATACCGAAAAAGCAGTGACGATATAAAGTGGTATATCGGCAAAACTATCATTAGGCCGCACAAAATCCGCTGGAATTCGTTGTATGACAGCGTAAGTAAAATCTAGTGTTTTTCTATCTGTTTTACTTAGTTTTCGTCTGTTTTTCCATCATATCACCGATTCTGAATCAGTGGTTCAAGTTGGGAGAAAGTTATCATTTGGTAATAATTTTTTTGATGTTCAATTTTCACCGCGCAGATTCACGAGATTCTTAACATCGATCAGGCGAAATTGGATGCGTTATTTTGTCATCTGAAAATCGCAATTCTCGATCCAACTGAGCGGCAGTTTCTACAAGAATTTTTGATCGTTTTGAAACCGATTGCACGTGGACTGAGTACACTCGAAGGAAACCGGTATTTTGGCTATAACTTGATAAGTCTGTTCAACATACGAGCAGAAATCGAGCACATCGTTTCTTCGGTGAGACTGAAATTCTGTAAGCCACTCTTGTTGGCTGTTCGAGATGGTTTTTTCGCCAGGTTTAAGGATCACATGGACATGAATAAGCCACTGTCTGTTCCACTATACTTGGCCATGTTATCACACCCATCATTCAAAATGAATTACATTCGTGAGATACGTGAAAACTCGTCAGCATCACATTATCTCCACAAATGCATGGGAATATTGCTAAAAGCAATCGAAGCCATCGACCAGGAGGAGGAAAGCGTAAAGGAAAGGGAGCGCATCGAATCGATTTTATTGCAAGTCGGAACCACTGCTATCGTTGAACCAACCGATGCCACAGCAAACAATTCAAATGCCAATTCTGTTTTCCACGGTGGGACTGATTTTATCTTCTTTTGTTTTTGCCATTTATATTGATTTTTTCTCTATTTTTTCTGTCATTTTTTGCAATTTGAAATTCAGATTCAGTGGCCGAAATTGACATATCGAAACTATTGGATGCGGAGTGTGGCAAAGCCGATATGTTTATGTTGGAGATAAAGAGCTATTTGCGGGAACCGTTGACACAAGATTTGAAATCTTTAGAAAAACATCCCAATATAAAAAAAGTGTTCTTGAAATACAACGGCTTAATGACTAGTGAAGCGGATTGTGAACGAATTTTTTCGTACGCAGGTACGATGGTGATTTTTTGTTTGTTTTGTTTGTTGTTTCAGGTCCCACAGCAAAGAAATTTAATTGACATCTTATTTGAAATTTCAGCAACCACATTGAACCCGAAAAGACGCCAAATGAGCGACGAGCATTTCTGCCACATGCTGACACTGTACGTGAACAATTTCGATTTAGAAACCGACGCCGGTGAAAATAGTGATAGCAATATGCACCCAGTTCAAACCAAAAAGACAAACTCAAACTGAGATGTACTTGCCTCCGAAAGAAAAGCATTTTGCTGTTTGTTTTTCTTCTCGCGTATTGCATTGATTGAATTTTCGGTATTCATGCCACGTTTAATATCGATTCAATTCGATTTCGATGATGTTATTATTCATTTCCGCAAGAATTTGTTGTGTATAATTGTGTGGGACATGAGAAAGTGTCTCAAATCCGCAATTTCCAATGTTTATTTGCCATTTTCTCTAAAATTTTTTGTTTTACTCTGCCATTTTTGTTTAAACTGCAAAATTGAACCATAGCGAGAGAATTAGACGTTTTTTTCTTCTGAATTTGAAATTGAACGAACATTGAATAAAATCCAAATGGAATGAAATCAGGGAGATGTAGAAATCTTAGTTCTAAGAAATACGTGTTGGATTTTGTTGTTATATTTTAATTTAATATGTGTTTTTCTTTGTTTTCTTTTTCTTCCCTCCCTGTATGTGTTTTGTTTTCAGATTTGAGTTAAAATATTGAGCGTTGAGCGCGTCTGAACGGGGAAGGAGAAGGAGAAATGATGAAATTTACATTACACCTGACTGAGTGCGATCAAATTGCGACTAAACAAAAACCGAATTAAGATAAACGACCATCTCATTCTATGTTGTTCTTCTGTTTGCCAGAACAAAATCGAACATCGATAAAGTGGATACAGTACAATTTGAATAAATATTCAAAAGACAAAAATTATATAGAAAGAGTTGCAGTGCAAACCAATTTATTGTAGTTTTTATTATATTTTCAACAGTCTTTTGTCTGTGCACCGA
>NW_022597284.1:0-3332 GCF_009176505.1 Sitodiplosis mosellana | reverse complement strand
GCTCGATGATATCGTTTGGTAGCGACAAGTGACTTTGAGCCAAAAAATTGAACTAGATTTGATTTTTTCGGCAAATGTGTTCAGAAGAGTTGTTAAGTTCGACGCTGGCTACAATAATGCCGAAGAAAGAAAACAAAAATACTTTACGGGATATGAACGAGAAAATGGAAAAAATCGCCCTTTTTTCGACATTTTGCCCTATAAGCCTAGTCAGATGCAATTTTTGAGGTATATAATGTTCATAAATTTTGTTACTTGGACTCTTGGCTACAACTTTGCTGAAGACATTGAAACGATATAACCAATAGGAGACGAGTATGGGCCAAAATAAAGTTGTCAAAATGCGCAATTATATGGCTATATATGGAAATTTTCAAATCGATGTAGCGAAAAAAAGTTGTTCGGGTTAGGAAAAAATGAGAGTGCTGTGGAGCTAGTCTATCGAAGCCCTACATTATGGCATATGCCGTTTTGCTCAACTCGCGCAACCATAGTTGATGGGATGAGAGAAAATCAATTCTCACAGCCAAACCGAAACCTTTGTGCCGACGAGATGTGTGTCTGCTGATGCTTCTGAGCATACCAGCCATAATTCAATGCACCAGACGACTATCGTTGACTCATAGCCAATCTAATATCATGAATGAAGCGCATAATGACAAAATGGCCAGAAGTGGATTGAAGAAAATGAAGAAACAAAACAAAAACAAAATCAAACACGAAGCAGAAGAAGAAAACAAAAACGGACCACAAAACATAGCGCGAAAGAAAGTAGAGAGAAACAATATAAATATTTATTTTGTAACGAAAAATATTCGTTTGTATGCCGAAAAATTGTAACGTGCGTCATATCATTCTAATATCACTGTTAGAATAACTGTGACCGAATAAAGTATGAAAGAAACATGTCTGTTCTGTTGACTGTCCTGCGACTGAGAGCGAGTGCACTGCTCGTTTATTAGTAGTTAGCAATTGTTTCTCTTCTCTTTACAACATCCTCTCTTGATCAAATTTTATTAATTAAAGAAAATGCGATCATTAAAAAAAAGATAAACGATTTCTAATTTTAATGTTGAGCTTAAGGCTAACTCCTGCTATACTGCTGGTCGGGCTGCAGGTTGATTTGCCGGCTGGCAGTTGCAACGGCAGTTGCCATTTCTTCCTCGGTTTCTCTGGGATCGGTAGAAGAAGATCATCATCTCCATAGTTTTTATGCAGCTTATGATCACAATGCCGATTGTAGCTACGTTGGAGTTCTCAGACAAGTTCGTAATATGCTGTCCGCCCACATCCATAGACTGGTTTTTTTCACTTTTCGACTCGCTTCCATCCATCTTCGTTCAAGAGTTTTGCTCAGCGTGTTGTTACGGCGACTTACTTTGATAAACTGTGAATATTGTATTGAATTTTTCCACTTATATACTATTACAGTTTTCCGGTTTACATAAAAAATGATTCAAGTTCCAAAGGTTTTTAAAATTTTCTTGAAATAAAGGCAGTGAAAATATAATAATGAAAATAAAGTGAAAAATCGGTCACTTTAACTAAAACTTCGACAATTTTGTATGGGAGTTACCCGTAAACCGATTACTATTGGCTTCAAACTTTCTGAGGTTTCATTTTTTGGAGAAAAAATAAGATTCTGAAAAGAGCCGTGGAAATCTTTTTGTTTTTTTTTTTTGCCCCCTGTTCATTTAGTGCCGCCATCTATTACTTTGTTTATAAAACCGCTAAAAATTACTACAGTTCAATGCGCTATTATTTGAAAAGTATAAAAAGTCACTTTAGTTGATCAATTTTTCGTAATATCAAAACCAAATTATATCTTATAATGTCACCAGGAAAAAAGCAAACAATAATTTCGACCGTTTGGATATAAGTCAAAAATAGTGTTGATTTGTGCAATAATTGTTGAAAAAATTTCATTTGTCAGTCGGACAGTGCAATAACAATTTGAAAGAAATCATTTCTGTTGTGAAAAGCTCAATTTAATTTTTAAGCTCTCATTTTTTTAAAAATAGTTTTGCGACAGTCGAATTGTTATCACCGATTTCAGCGACAGATTTAGCAATATTTTAAAATAAAGAATATATAATGAAAATGAAAGATTTAGCTTTGAATGAACTATTTTTTATTTATTCTTTGGAAAAATCAATAATTTTTCAATCGGAATCATCCGAACTGTTTGAATTTTCCAGCAAATTGAGTGCCTCCGCTGAATCTGAATCGCAATTAAAATCGTGATCTTGAAGAAAGACAGTATCTAGTTGAGGTGATGGGAATTTGATAGATTTGCTCTGGTCTACATGAAAGATATACCATATTGCGGACATTATGTGGCTACAACAACCAATTGTACGAAGTCCGTTTTTACAGGAACAACAGTATGCCATTACCACATCTCTTCCATTTGCTTCTAGATCAAAAAGAACATAGGTATTGTGGTGCTTTGTCGATTGCAATCTTGATTGAAGTTTCAGCTGAATCAGTGCTGGCTTTTCAATATGCATATTGATTTTTTCACATATTTTTTTGCACTCGTCATCGGAACAATAACCTACTACAAATCTTTTCTGATTACCGTTCATATGGCGTTGCACATAACTTCGCGCTTGAGCTATTTGGTAGGTTCCGAGAGAAATGTACTTTAAGTCGGCAATTGTGAGTTTAGGGAAAAGCGTTAAATTGTTTACCATTATAAATGCATTTCGAGGCATTTTGGCTACATGATTGGATAAACTATTTGGTGAATCGCGCAGTTGAAGCATCCGCCTTCCAATCATTTCAAAATCATCTGTGTCACTTTGAAAGCAAGCAAAAAAAGCATTTACAAATGCGACACACACTTCAAAATCCTTCATTAACGTGGGAAGAGATTCAACGTTTTTCACTGCACTTAAAAACTTCCACTTGTTTTTAATATGACTATTTCTCACTTCAACCATAAAACGTGTTTTAGTGACGAGACGTGATTGATTCGCTTGCTTCGTACTTAATTGACCATTTGAACTGTTACATGTGGGTATTTTAACATCAAAACCGCGTGATCTAGCCTTAGCAACGCTATCTCTGAATCCTCTATCCAGTACCATCACATCTTCACGGTCAAAGTTACTAAAAGCATTGGGGTTTTTGTCTAAAAGTTCATTCAATATATTGGTATCATTTTTTCTTGCGCTGCATGGGCCGTAGGCAGCGGCAATCAAACCATTTGTCATTACACTCAGCATCACTTTCAACAGATTTCGTTTTTTTTGCACACTAAGTGATTCCTTTTGAAACTCATGTGTAGCGCAAGCGTAAGCGCGATGCGAGCCGCAAGGCTGCGGAGG
>NW_022597283.1:0-1501 GCF_009176505.1 Sitodiplosis mosellana | reverse complement strand
ACACAGTTCATTTGTGTTGAATGAATGGTATTTTTTACGATTTTTTTTTTCACTCAATTTAGAGCAATCTTTGTCTATACACTCAGATGGTGAAGCAGTGAAAATTGAAGAAGGTGCGACCACATCAGCTTTGAATACAGCTGCTGGATCAAGTAATACACCTCAAGCAAGTGAGCAAAATTCAGAAGAACCGAAGAATGAGGAACCTGATGTTGAATTGCTGGGCGAAAATTTACATGCTTTATTGGAAAGACATGTGCAGAACTCGCAATTCCGGAAAAAATTTCGTAGACCGTCTGAAGACTGTTCAGAAATTTATCCCATTGACGAGGATGAAGATGGTGAAGATAAGGAAAACGTGGGAAGATAAACCACATATTCACTGACTCAATACATTGTGATCAATTGTGATAGACCATTTTAGATTTTTCGTCACATTCAACATTCTTTACAACAGACATTTACCAACAAAAACATTTTCCAATGACATTTATTTATATAAACATATATATTCATATAAGATTTACGTATAACTCTCATACACATAAAAAATAATTTTCAAAATAATATGAAACTATTGTTTGATATTCAGTAAGACTAAACAAAAAAACAATGTACAAACCTGAAAAACAAATCAAAGAACGCACAAGAATTTATACAAAAATATCGTTCAAACGAATCAAAGCAAAGTCGTTGACTGACAAGAAAATCAATCAAAATAAATAAAACATAAGAATAAACATTACAACTTATTTTCGACTCATTTGTGAATTTCGTTTCCCTTAAAATATGCATAGTTTGATTTTTATCTGTCCGACCCAACTTTTTTTTCTGCTATCAAATTTGATTAAATTACAACAAAAACAATATTGAATGGTGGATCATTTTTAGTCTGAGAGTTAATTATTATGACTGAGAATATGATCATATTATATTATGAATGAATGAACTCAAGCAAATAAAGAAATTGTGGTGATTTAAAATTTGCGCCAATTGTCTTGAATTGGTTGAATACAGTTGAATACACAGTGTGTTTGTTTGTGTTTGTATTTTAAACTCAGTCCAAACTGATGCTTCCTTTGAAATAAACAAATTAAAAAGCGAACTAAATATGAACATTCAAAGATGTCATTTGATGGCATGAATCTCAAACAGTTTTTATTTCTTTTTTGTCGAACACAGCAATTTTTGTAAATCACAGCAAATGAAGAATTATGAAGAATAACAACCGATATCGGTTAGAATGGGTTAGAATAACAAATCTAAAATGATCTAAAACGATTCCACTTTGCGTATGCTGTGCAACGTGGTGCAACGTTTTATTACATTTGCTGCGTTGCGTGATAGCATGTGAAACCGTGTGAAACAATGAGCCTTGATTCACAAAAATACGATCACTAACAAGTGTCTTTGTTAATTCAGAAATGATTGTGACCTTATTGTTCCTTTCATTCGAATTGAAAATCGTTGAACTGAGGCTACGTTCAACTTGCTGAACCAG
>NW_022597282.1:0-2295 GCF_009176505.1 Sitodiplosis mosellana | reverse complement strand
AATGGCAGCAACGATTTCTGGCAATGGTTCCGAGAGTTGTTTGATGGCTTTCTCGTTAAAGCAGGTCCCGGCGAAAATTTCAGTGTTGTCGGTTCCTACGAACATCTTGCTGTTTTCCAACTGATTCAGCTGGATTGTTGAAGATTGATGGAGTACACCGGTTGCAACATTTCTATAACTTTTGCGCCGCATGGCAATGACATCTTCACCTTCTTTAACTTCCTTTCAACGAAACTGTAAATATGGAAGTTTTCTATTAGATAACTTAGATAAATTCACAGTATGACAAGTCGCAGAAAGAGAATGACTGCGCATGGTATTTCGGATTTCGAAGGACTGCTCGACGCAATCAAGGAAATTAGACTTGAAAAGAAATCCATTCGAGCTGTTGCTGGTGCATACAACATTGACAGGAAAAGTTTAGGTCGATATGTGACGAAATTCGACGCAAAAGTGCCCGACATCCGTTTCACGTGCCAGCACACCAGCATCAGCCATGTCCCGTGACAATTCACCATTATCATCCGTTTCAAGTGCCAGCAGTTACGCGTCGATTATTATGGATGTGGGTCCACTAGGTCTAGTACAACAGCAGCCAATTTCATCATTTTTATCGTGTTTCCAAAGACCAAAAACGATTGAAAATTCAATAAAATTTAATAGATTTCGTACATTGAGTGTTTACACTGCATGTTCTTCTCATTTTTCAGATTTTTTTGGGGTGGGTCAACTTACACATAAAATTTTTTTTTGTCAAAAAACAAGCCTCCCATAAAATTGACCGAAACTTTTTGTTGTTACAGCCAAAGATAATGAATTCATCGTTTAAATTGTAGATTTTTTTAGTCCTCTTTCCAACGGTATACTACATTTGCATTTATTTTCATTCCAAAAAAAGTTATGAGTAAAATGGTTAGTGCGGGTCAACCTACACATAATTCCCGTACAAATTTCGTCATAAAATTCCCGAAAATATACATAAAATTGATACAAAAAATGGTATAAAATTTACAAAAAGCTTCATAAACCCTATATTTTTTATGACTAAATTTGGAAATTTTATACCGTTTTTTGTAACCACTGAAATTGGTAATTGAAATTTTATGACGAAATTTGTAAAAAATTTAGTAAAATTCATTGTTTTTAGAGTTTGATAACGATTGTTGTGAATATTACTTCGATTTAATTCCAACTTGCGTTTTTGTAATGCTTCATAATCTTTTATTTAATTAAGGGATCGATTGATTTGATTCAATTCACATTGTGCGTTTCGATTAGCAAGACTTTTTTTTATAAAAATATAGAAAAATGAGTTTGTTTCGTATCGCTTACGAACTACGATTTGGTAAATAGTGTTTTTTGTTGAAAAAATAGGAAAATAAATTCGTATCGCATCGCTTTCGTTGTACGTTTCCAGCATATGCCTCTTGGATTTGTTCGCCAAATTGACAGAAGATCGACGATTCCATGGAGACCACACAACGAATCACAGGAATCTCCACGTAAAGGCCCTTTGGTCCACTGATAAACCAATTTTTCATGTTGCAACTTTGTGCATGATCGACCAAACGTTGCACCGGTATGTGGCATTCCGGGCAATTTTCCAGTACTGGTCGATCGCATTGACTTCCATGGTGCAAACCGTTGCATAAAAAGCAATATTTTATCTTCGGCTTGAAGCTTTGATGTTCATCCAATGTAACCAGACTTCGTTGTGTTTGTAGCTTTGGCGATCTCGTTGGCGCGTTGACGTTCAATTCGTCCGGAATATCGAACATTTGCCGGTTGACATCGTAACGTACCTCGTATTGACGAACCATTTTGTTGGACGGAAAAACGTTGATACCAAGCAACAAGTTGTTTGCGGATGCACAAAGAATGAGTGTGCTGTCGCGCTTACATTCGGAATCATTCCGAAAGAATGGTTTATTGATTTGAGCAGCAACCAACAAACGTTCAGGTGAAGTGGACAGCAGTAGTTTTTCCTGAAACACATCATTTTCATCAACTTTGTCTCGTACGACGATGATGATTCGAACTGGGGTATATGAAGATGACAGCAAACTGATGTCGTTGTCCGTTTTATAACGGAAAACTGCACCTGATCGTGCTGAATATAATTCCATACCTTCGCATCCTTTGCGATAATTGCCGTCCTTTAAGAAGCGAAATGGTGCGTTGATACCGATGATACAACGTTCTTGTAGATGCTTGGCGTAAAAATGCTCATACTTGTTGTAAAACCATTCCTTTTTACCACAGATTGAACCGTGGTCGGAGCATTGCCGTATAAAC
>NW_022597281.1:0-6057 GCF_009176505.1 Sitodiplosis mosellana | reverse complement strand
ATTGTCAAAAATAGTCGGTTTAGATCCGGCCGGTCCACTTTTTGCATTGGATAAACCTCATGAACGATTGCATCGTGAAGATGCAAAGTGAGTGTCATTTATTAAATTTATTAGAAAAAAGTTACATTGTGACTAAGAATCGCAAATATTTCTTTCCTAAAATGAGATATGTCGAAGTTATTCATACCAACGGCGCACTCTTAGGAATGTACAATCCAATCGGAACGGCTGATTTCTACCCAAATGGCGGATTTAGACAACCCGGCTGCTCAAATGATTTAACTGGCAAATGGTCACACTGGCGTTCAGTCAAATATTTCGCTGAAAGTATTTACTCATCTATTCGATTCTACGGATATCCATGCGCCTCATTCGATTATATGAAAAAAGGAAATTGCACAGGTGCCAAATTGCGAATGGGTGGAGAGCCCGGCAATTGCAAGGCGTAAGTTAAAGAAATCAAGGGGGAAAGTACTAGATTTGTATAATTCAAATAATGCAATCTAGTACAAAAATAATCCCAAATAATCCTTCGGAATTCTCAATAATGCTCAATAATGCTTTTCATAATATCGATAAATAATAGCGAACTATGGTCAAGAAATTGATGCTTGCGTGCATTTGAATGCCTTGAAAACAAAGTGGGTCGATAGTAGATATGAATTGGTGAGACCTAGAAGAACACAAGTTTGTCAAACGTCGTAGCAATAAAGAGAAGTATATTTTACTGCAACTAACAATGGTTGAAAGAATGTATGTTCATTTTTGGCGGGTCGTCCCGGTTTTGCACGGTTTCCGCGAAACTGATAAGAGATAACAACTAGTTTTCTTCGCAGAAAACGCGAAGGATGATAAAGAAAAAACACGCCATAGGCCGATGTTTTTGATTTTCGCCCAATTGATAAGAGATAAGAGATAGTTGTCTTCAGCAATGTTATAGAGGATGTTGAGTACTACAACTTTTTCGAAGACAACTAGTTGTTATCTCTTATCAGTTACGTGGAAACCGTGCAAAACCGGGACGACCCGCCAAAAATGAACATACATTCTTTCAACCATCGTTAGTTGCAATAAAATATACTTCTCTTTATTGCTACGACGTTTGACAAACTTGTGTTCTTCTAGGTCTCACCAATTCATATCTACTTTGTTTTCAAAGCATTCAAATGCACGCAAGCATCAATTACTTGACCATAGTTCGCTATTATTCATTGATATTATGAATAGCATTATTGAGCATTATTGAGAATTCCGAAGGATTATTTGGGATTATTTTTGTACTAGATTGCATTATTTGAATTATACAAATCTAGTACTTTCCCCCTTGAAAGAAATTGTTGCATTTTAACAATGTGGATTGCATTCTCTTCCTTTTTTCCAAATAGCGAAGCCAGCATTTACTACTTGACTACAAATTCGAAGTCGATTTTCGCCCGCAGTCTACCAAGACAAACTCTAGGGGGATTTCTCATGATAAAAAATGAATGAATTCTTATAAATTTTGAAAAATTTCTTCAATTCGGTCCGATTCGATCAATTTTTGTCAATTCGTGTAAATAAATGTACATTTACTAAAGCTGCTCACGAACCGAACTCGAACAGTTCGAGTTCGATTTCTTTTGAATTTTGTGTTCGTGTTCGTTCGGGTTCGGTTCGAATTGTTCGAAACAAAATAAGTTATGTTCGTGTTTGTTTGAGTTCGATTTCGATTTGTTTTGAACTGTTCGAGTTCGATTCAAGTATTTCGAATGTTGAATGTAAGTCATACAAACATAGAGTTTCTCAGGAGGTAAAGTCTTCTTACTGAAATGCCGAGAAATTCACACATTATTCAAGGAAATCTCGCCAACAATTTGGACATATCTTCAACGATTAGACGAAATAATATTAGCAACATAGAAGGAACATCGATATTACAATTGTGAAAACGGTTCCAAATTGAAACTGGCAATGAGTGCAGGTGGTCCTTAGAACTACATTCAATTCATAAAACTATTGAAAATTGAACGATTTGAAAATTTCGTCGATGAAAAAATTGAGTTGATTTCTTCCATTATATGAAGAATTCTCGATATCATCTTTTGACCGGCGAAATTCTGTTTTGCAAATTCTGAACATGGTATTAGTTTCAATGAGTTCTGTTGGCCCATAGGAACTCTTTCAATCCATTGAACCATCATTAAAAAAGTTTAATTCAAAATTTCGTTGAAAAAACTTAAAGTCAATTTTTTCCCAATATGAATGATTTTCGATTCCAAGTTTTAAACGATAAAATTTTTTGTTTTGTGTATTTAAGCTATAGAATTGGTTTCAATGTGTTCAAGTAGACTTCGGGAACTCATTCAATTAATCAAACTATGAATTATTATATATAAAAATCGATTCAGAATTTTTTTCAACAGAATTTTCAAATCAAACAATAATTCATAGTTTAAAAAATTGAATGAGTTTCTGAAGTCTACTTGAACACATTGAAACCAATTCTATAGCTTGAATACGCAAAACAAAAATTTTTGTCGTTTAAAACTTGGAATCGAAAATCATTCATATTGGGAAAAAATTGACTTTAAGTTTTTTCAACGAAATTTTGAATTAAACTTTTTTATGGTGGCTCAATGGATTGAAAGAGTTCCTATGGGCCAATAGAACTCATTGAAACTAATACCATGTCTAGAATTTGCAAAACAGAAACTTTGGGACGGGCGGGCTTCGGGCGGAACTACGGGACGGGCTCCCGTTGCGACCTCTGGTATGTGCGCGTGTGTAACCCACCAACACATGCGCACATCCTCTTTGCTCTATATTCGCGTGAATTTCTCGGCATTTCAGTAAGATATCAGACAGATTTATAGTTAGATATGAAATTTTTTTCAATTATTCACGAACCGAAATTTCTGTTTGTTCGTGTTCGGTTCGAACAAGCAAAATATTGTTCGTGTTCGTTTTATGTTCGATTCGAATTGTTTGAATCAAAAGAAAATCGTTCGTGTTCGTG
This sequence comes from Sitodiplosis mosellana, assembly GCF_009176505.1. Lineage (NCBI taxonomy): Eukaryota > Metazoa > Arthropoda > Insecta > Diptera > Cecidomyiidae > Sitodiplosis > Sitodiplosis mosellana. Next base: position 3,062 of record NW_022597281.1, on the reverse strand, counting down.
AGCAGCTCTGACATTTACACTGAACTTTTGAATTATGCTTCAATGAAATTGTTCTGGAAGTGGGTTTTGGTGGATCCCAAGGATCGTTCAGAACTGCTCCCGGTTCTGGAAGTGGATCTTCAGGATGGGCCAGGGCAATGTCAAACCGGATCTAGTCCATTCTGAGGATCCACCAAAACCCACTTCCAGAACACTTTTATTCAAGCAAAATCGTCATTTCAGTACATTTTCATACAATTTCAATAAAAAAGAAGAAATAATAGACATTTTTGCACATTTGCTCAAACTTTTTGTGTGAGAAATCCGCCTAGACCAAACTTTTTGATCATTTCAAGAAATGCAGGACGAAAGGTTCAAGAGGACTTTGCTCAAATAGGTTCCAACGATCTGTGTATAATAAGTTTTGAATCATTTTAAACCAAAGTTGTTGTATACAGTTATTGTAATAATTCACAGATGAATAAATTTTACGCCGAATTGAAGTCGGATTTAAATGGGACACAATTCTGCTTTTGTTTTATTCATTCACATGATTTTTCATTCTTTTACAATAAATCCTTGGGTATAATACGGCTTGTCTTCTTTTCTTTTAGAAAGGCCCACTTTGTCTCGTCTTTTAGAACATTAGTTGTTTGTCGTGCTTCATTTCTTGTAAGAGTGTGAACATCAAAAACTAGAATCTCTACTATTATTCAACCAGTTTTCGATATCCGATCGAAAACCGGAAGTAAATTCGATATCATATGAAAATTCTCAATGTAGTCAATAAACCAGATATTTTCCGTGTGAAAATTGTTCTGTTCGTGTTATTAAAGAGATCTAGTTAGATTATCTATGCTTTCATAAAAACTAACAAATTTCCCTTTGCAACATTTGATCATTTCGATAATGTCATTTTGAAATACATTCTTCAGAAATATTGCATCCAATAAATGAAATGTCTCTCCAATTTTCTGCTCTATAAATTTGCTCAATTCTTTTTCACTGGGAAAGTTTACGACGAAAACCAATTTTCCAAAAAATCTCGTTGAGTTATCATCATCATTTGTTCTCAATCGCGTTGTGCTTAAACCATTCTAATGTGTAAAAAAAACATCTTTTGTTTAAGCATTTGCTTCATTCAGAGAAAGAATATTCATTCATATTTCGAGCGAATTTGAAACGTTTGTTGTTTTCCAATAGTATATTCAAATTGCGATCTATTTTTAACTATGCCTTGAACTCACAAAGTCACACGAGTCGATGGAGTGATAAATTGTGAATTGATATCACGATCGTCGAAGCTGAATGAATTTCGTGTGTTTAAACCATTCCGATGCACTTAGAACATCTTTAGTTTGTATGGTTTGCTTCAGCAAAATAAAAATTGTTTTCAGGCGAACCAAAAATAAGGAATTTTCCGTTTATTCGGAATGAAATGGCGACGATCGTCGATTAATCACAATGAATTCGTTCTGAATCCTATAAAAATGGTGGATTTGACTAGAGTCACTTCATACGGAATCACCAGTCCAAGATGAAAACAACAGCAATTGTTTCGGTGGTTTGTTTTGTAAGTGAAATTTTGAACGAATTTTCATCGATATTCACTCATCAATCTAGAAGTTTTAATAAATATTTGTTCTCTACTAGGTGTCTCTTTTGCACAATGCTAGCGCTGGAGATCCATGGGAGGTATGTTTTGGTCGTGAAGAGACATGTTGTCATTAGATCATTTTCTATTCATTTCCATTTTCATTTCATTGCTTCCTATCACCTTCTCATTCAATTTTGTCGCCACAATCAAACTGAATTTTCATTCATTCTTGTTCGAATTAAATACCAATTTTTCAAAGGAATGGGATTTGAAGAAATTTTTCGGGATTAAAGATGATGTGCCGAGGTAAGTAACTCATAGCTAATACATTTTCCTACAATTATCAACTGTCTTATTCTTAATGTTCTTCATATAGCCAATCAACAAAAGAAAGCTCTAAAAGGTGATTTTCCATATATGCAATTTGTAACTATTTTTCTTATTTAAAATCATGAATTATCATTTACTCGACAGACAATTGACAACCACTGGACCAAGCGCAAAGAGGTATGTGTTTATTTCAAAATAAAAGTTTGAAAATTGATTTTCCGTCTAGGGGAAACTGTCGAAATGCGTATGCACATATATTTGCGGAGCAAATATTTGAATCACACACAAATGTAGTGCATAGCATGAATTAAGCGCATACAACGCAGAATATATTGTGGAAATATTCACGAATTGTTGCATATGAGTTGCAAATAAATCAACTTAAATCGTTTGGATACTTGTCCCCAGTTTTTGATACCTATAGATTAGATTGTGAGTGGTGTGTGTTTCACAGAGTTTATGTTGGAAAAAAACAAACACTTCTTCAAATATCACCCATAGATATGCAAGTTGTGACTCTTTTTGTTAAAAATCATGAATTTTCATTCACTCCACAGACAAAAGACATCCACCAGACTAGTGAGCTTTCCGGTTGCGACGGGGTATGTTTTCAATTTATAAATAAACAAAGTCAACTTTCATGGAAAATTTCAAGCCATTCTGGCTACCTCAAATGTGGCTGAGTTCGTCTAGAATTGTCGATAGATATATTCGAAGCAATGATTTTGTGGGAAAAAGCATCTACAATGACATGCTTAATTACATCGCTTAACATTTTGCTTTCCATTTGCATTAGAAATTGATTGATTAGTTTTCAAGAAAATTTCAAGTGGGTTAAAGTTTGTTTATTTCAGCAGTACAAGAACAGGACGACCTACCCACACTGATAAAAACGCTCAAATACTGTGAGTATAACAAAATATGTGAGATCTGTGAAAAGAACTTAAGTTAATCATTTTATTTTGACTATTTGAATAGATCATCTCCACCGACTAAGACAGGGTAAGTTCTCAATTTATTGATATTTGCCAAAATCAGCTTCCATGCACAGTTTCAAGTTCAAAGTACGATTTTCCATATGCAAATTATGACTTATGAATCATCATTTACTCAACAGACAAAAGACATCCACTGGACCAAGCACCGGAGGAAATAA
>NW_022597280.1:0-1328 GCF_009176505.1 Sitodiplosis mosellana | reverse complement strand
AGTGCTTAATTAGTGCTAATTAGTGCCACTAAAATTAGAATTGGTGCTCTCAACTGGAAAATTTTTTGGGCATGGGTTTTTTTGAAATTAGGGGTTGAAAAATCATTTTTGGCAGGAGTAATGAAAAATTAAAACTGATAATGCCAAAAATTAGTGCTCAATTAGTGCTCTCAAAAAAATATTATGGGGAGGTTTTTTTGGGGGGTGGGGGGTGGTAAATTGGGGGTTGTTTTTTGGGGGTGAGAAAATGCACCCCTGGATAGTGCAAAAAATTAGTGCTCAATTAGTGCTCCCATTTGATGTACATAACATACATTTTTAATTTCATTTTTTTCAAATTTCGACCATGGGTTTTATTTAGGGGTGGAAATTTCAACTTTTTCAAAATCAACAAAAACCCCCCTCATTCATATTCAAAAAATTAGTGCTCAATTAGTGCTCCCATTTGATGTACATAACATACATTTTTAATTTCATTTTTTTTTCAAAATATGTACATTGATTTTTTTGTTCAACCCCTAAAAATCAAAATGGAAGTACGGCCATATCTTTAACGAAAAAAGAAAGAACCGTGTCCCGTTTTGTATGGAACTTGGGCCATTTTGTATAGAGATGTGACGTATACTATCTTAAAGGCCACAGTGCGTAGATCAATTATATATAGGTACCCAACCCCTAAATCGAAGGGAAAGGGGTTAAAAAGGGGGTTATATGGATAACCTCCAAAATGAAGGCATCACTTTCGAGGGCCATGGCTCCCTAACTAAGGGAGGTAGGGCAACACTCTTTGGGTCAAAATTGAAGTACTCGAGATTACCTATCCAACGGTATACATAACATTCACATTTGTTTATATTAAAGTAAAAGAACCGTTACATGAATAAACGTTAATTTTTTGGGTGAAAAAGTCATATTATACCCATTTTCTGGGGCTGAGGCAGGGGCTATCACTTGGGTATGTTCAACAAAGTTGTACAGCGTTCCAAGGGGAACAATATTGCTTCAAACTATTTTGCCCCATCTCCTTCAATAATGGGTCTACGGCCCTTCACTCTCATAAAATTTTAGCCTGGTACAAAGGGCGGTGTTCCTTTTTGTGTCGTACGATGTTTATCAATAAGACTTATACCGTGGAACAGTGGGGCGTAGTGAGTATGTCGATAATATCAAGGTTGACCTGCCCTACAGGGTGTAAACGGGGTGTTATAGGGGTGAGTAATTTTTTCAATACCGACACATTGTTGGTCAAGAAATAAACCATTTAGTGGATAACTATGTATGGACGAAGTGTTCAGGACGTTGCATAGTATCTTGGGTGAGGTCGCCCT
>NW_022597279.1:0-2073 GCF_009176505.1 Sitodiplosis mosellana | reverse complement strand
AAAAGTCATTCTTTGAAAAATTATTCTTTTGTTCCATACTACATCTGTTCCTGAAGACCGCAACAAACCGGGATAACCTACCAAAAATGAACGTTTGAGTCAGAAATAAATGCATTTTATTCATGGCGACTCTTCGAATTAATCTTTTTGTTGTTTCATTTCACAAAGTGAAGTAAATGCAGTCGACGAACATCGATGTTTGTCTCTTCTGGTCGTTGGTTGATCAAACCTTCTCTACACGGATAGACAGTGGAAGCATTCGCACAGCAACAAATTGTTCTTTATCAAATGGTTCCTCGTTGTCATTGACAACTTGTCAACGAACTTCCACACAAAATCGTTGGAGACGAATGGCATTTTCCTGCTTTTACTTGAATTTGGCACAAAAACAATTAATTTCCTTCACCAAAACAATGATTTTTTTTTATCAAAATATTCGAGCGATATCGGTTGACGTTTTTAGCGAGCAAAATTCGTTTGTTTACAATTTTCACTGAGAAATGTCAATGAATGAGAGCCAATTGGTAGCTGTGCATAAAATACATTCTGCATTTGTGGGAATTGATATCACAACAATCATATAAGGATTATTCAAATTGAAAAAAACAAAAAATAAATTGGCTGGAATTGAAAATATTGTAGAAATGATTTTGGAAAAAAAATCAAAAAAAAAAATTGTTTTCATAAAAGAATTCATAAATCAAATCTCGTCTCATTGAATCGGTTGCGCCATCTGTTAGATTTGTTCCACATCGAAAAAATACCTTTGAAACATCGTTAACCCTCTAATGCATACAACCGCCTCTAGACGGGCAACATTTGAACGCCTGTAGAACGTAAACCTTACATCGGATTACATTGCTTCAAAGAGAATTTTTATTCGTCAATGTTCTCTCTTTATTTTTGTCTTTGGCAATATTTGTCTATGTAGTGTGATTGTAAAGTTATAAACAAAAATTTGTGCAAAAACAAAAATTTGACAAAATAAATTATTCGAACTCCAAATTTTTGAACTCAAAGACACATTTTTGACACTTTTAAACAATGGATTTGATTGTTCTCTGATTTATGTCAATCGCATTTCCTGATTAAACTATGAGGAATCCAGGATTATGAATATTTTTTTAAATATCTATGGCCAAAAATCATCCAAGTACCAGTACTCCAAACCCCAGGAAAAATTAATGCATTAGAGGGTTAAATGAATTGGTTTTCTTCAGACAGCACAGTGAGCACCCATTCAAACTGTTACCAAATGATAAGATCGGCTTGAAAAGTGGTTGAAAGAAACAGAAAGAAAGTTAAAATTGAACGACGGTCGTGTGTGAAAATGAATATTTGTTAAAATTTCATGATATTTGCAAATATTTTCAAATTGATCAATGAACTTCAAATTCCTGGTTTCCTTTTTATCGACAAAATATAAATGTTTTTAATTTTTAGATGAGGTTTTTATGGCAAGAATCTAACTACTCACTACTCATTACATGCAAATGTTGAATAGTTTGCTCCAGATAAGTCGCATACATACGGGATAGAGTGATTGAAACACAGAGTGTATTCTCGTAATAACATTCAATTTTGATGACTCTGTTGATTTATTCATATTTCAAACCATTCAGATAAATATCTAATCTTTTGATATAATTTATTAGGAGTTTTCAACGTTTTATTCAAGTTGTAAATTATTATGCGTGATTACCAGCTGGTAATACGTCTAGACTCTAGACGTATGTACATTTTGATAAAAGTGTGCATTCAAACCAATTATTAGCAACACTTTTCCATTTCATGCCAATATCTTTTTAACTTTGTTACTCAAAGACAGAATCACTTACGCACTAAACGATTCTGGAAGTACACTGTCTTAACTGCAAAAAAAAATAATACAATAATCGTCAAAATGGAGTCGAAGTGTAGCCATTCTGTGAATAAGAACCAGAAAAGGTACACACTGGATGAAGCTATACAGCTCACAGGTGATTTAAGATCAATAAAACGACAATAAATTGAAAACATTTCATTCATTCGAATATTGATGTCTCCAAAAATAGGAAGCGGACAGTTTAATGT
>NW_022597278.1:0-11992 GCF_009176505.1 Sitodiplosis mosellana | reverse complement strand
ATGATACGTTTAACCATGGTTTTTATAAAAATCCATGTTCCATTGTGGATTTTTCTAAATCTCCTGTAATAGCACTATGATTTTAGAAAAATCCATCGTTAGGTATGTCGTGGACTTTTGCATTAGTTTTAAGTTTTTTTTTTGTTAATTTTAATTTCGTGTTTGTTTCATTGATTTTTCTAATTTGCTCATTTAGTTTGCTCATGCATTGTTCAGTCAAATCACCGAACTCTGAACGCACTCACATTTGCTCTCGTTTCAAATGCGTTCTGCGACTTGACTGACATTTCGTTGTGTGTTTGTGTGAGTAACATTCATGCTAAGACGCTAATACAAAGGTAAGTGTATTGCGATGTGGCGACAGTTTGAAGAGAAGGAAAAAGTGAAATCAGTTCTTCATGAGTCTCAGCACAGGACAGTTCCTTTTTGAATTGGCAGTACAAGTTGTGCGCAATTTAATCTGAGTTCTCATTGATACTCGATACACGGAAAGTTTCCATAAGTATCAGCACAAGTTGTGCATATTTCATTTAGGAAATCTCTTCGAATTGGCCAGCTCTAAAGTTTAGACGGCTGATTTGATAATTTCTTGAATGAAATAAAAGTGAAACATCGCGAAACTCGAATTGGCTAGCTCTAAAGTTTAGACGGCTGATTTGAGTGTTTGTCTAAACGTAAGTTGAATCGCACGTAAATTCAAGTTGAATTATTGCGTCGAGAAGTTCTCGTTGGCCGGTTCAAACTTCATGTTTGACAAACATTCGCCTGTTTCCATACATTTTCTTCGATACCATCACGCAAATTTCACGCTTCCACACTCAGACACACAATCGAAAGAACATTCACACACCAAATCACCACAAGCATTCAAAAGAACAACATTTGAATAAATCTACCAAAAATAAATTGACGCCTTTCATTTTCTTCATTTTGAATCAACTTTGGCAGCAATAAAAAGGCATATTGCGCCACAAGGTATGAATTTTGATAAAAACACATTGAAATACAAATACGTGTATTTTGTATGTGTTTTCTAAAAATACACACCTCAAGATGCAATTTTCTAAAATTACAGTTCTGGAGAATGAGTTTTAGAAGTATCCATTGCAAAACATTCGAAATCTGCTATGATGCGAGACTCAAACGTATTGTACGGTTCATGATAAAACCTTTCAAATTCATTTATTTATTAATTCGCAATTTTGCTCGCGAGGAATGAATTTTATAACACAAAAACTATATATTTAAAATCTACAGGCTCTACCGATTCAGAATGTGTATGTTGGTTTCGACTTTTCAACATGGTGAAATGGCCTAGTGCACACTGATTAATAAATATGATAGAGAACACTTTAAATTGTATTCAAAATATGTTGTTAGTGCTTTCGTTAATGGGTTAAAGGCTTTATTTTCCGTCAGCCAAAATAATCACACCACCGAATGAGCAAGTTTACAAACGATTATTATCATAATATTTATGTTTAGCATTCGAGTGAGCGAGCGAACGAGTTGAGCTCATGTGAAGTGCTGAATATTTGAAATGTGTTCTATGCCGTTTCCTACTCTCTATCTCTCACTCGCTCTGTATTTTTTTCTCTTTCTGAAACAGAGAATAGAGGAGCTATGCTCTCTGAAGAAAGAAAATTTCATGAATTTTCAGCATGTATGAGATAGGCAATGGTTGAACCTACCTTTTCTAGTAACACACCGAACAGCCGCGCAAAAATAACGAACAAAACACACAATAATTGCTTCGATAACAGCTGCTAAATTTATAAGTTTGTGAAGGAATTCAAATTAAACATATACATAGAAATTTATGTTATTTTCTACATCAACGATTCGAGAATCACTTATACATTTTGGATGAGAAAAAGGAAAGAGCGAACGAACAAACGAACGTATATGTGCATGTTATGAATGAAAGAAAGTAGGATGCGCGAAGTGTGTGTTTTTGTTTGCGCTACGTGTTCCATTAAAATTAATTCGTTTGTGAGTGAGTCTGCAGAGAAGATGCTAGTTGTGTGATATGTGTCGGTGGGACAACATGGTCAAGGGAGACTATTGAAAAAAAAAAGTTTAAAAAAAACATACACAGTACACACAGAGAGAGAGAGACCCATCGAATACTCAGACGGTTGAGTCAACTGAGAAAGGCAACAAATGAAAGGGATTTGTAAAAAAGCACGTGTAAATATATCGTGTCGAAAAAGTTGTATAATGAAGGTTCACAAATTGGGCACAAGAACGCACAATGCAATATTAACAGCCAAATGTAAGGCATTTGCTTCTTGTGAGCATGGAGCCGACAAAAAGGGAAGTGCACATAAAAAGTGTCGACAAATTGGTCAATTCTCGAGCGATTGGTTCGAGATGAGCTGAACGGTGCCTGTGTTGATGGAACAGACTTGTGACCATGTTATGCATAATATAAACCGGTGGTCAATACACATCGTGTTGACTGTTGGTCTTTGTTTACATCCGGCCCCATTTATACCATAACGATACTGCTTCCGTAGCACGGGTTATAGCAGCAGCCTCCTAAGGTGCTGACAATAAAATAAAGTCAGGTGATCATCATCAGCCATCATTTGAATGACAATGAACAAACCGGAGATGCCATCAAAAAATAATACACAGAACAAGCATGATTACCTCAATAATATTCGATTCGGTGCTTTGTTTGTGAACATCTGCAGAAAATTTAATTTCACTTTGTGTGCTGTTTCCAGAAGTAAAAATGGAGCAAACACCACATACACGCACACACGCACACACACACACACACACACACTCATACACAGTCATACTTACGGTGTGAAAGCGAACGAGAACGGCAAAGTAGGTGAGCATTTGATTTTTGTCGAAAAGTTTCCACATCGAGCCCCGCAACCACCACCACGGAAATATTTATGCTTGCACATTGTCTCCTCATCGAGACGAAATCAAGACAATGGTGATTGCAAACCGCTGCCAGGCACAACTATCTCGTTTTAATGAATGCGAGACGGAAATGAGCACTTTCTGTTTTGTCACCATAACTATAACCATAACTATAACTATGAAGTCAGAGACGAAGAAATGATGAAAAATTGTTTTTTTTTCTTCCTTTTCTACGAGGAATAATATCATGAGACACAGTTGATTGATTTCATCCATTGTTTTTAGCCATATAAATGTGCGCCATTCATGTTCATCTCGTAATAAAATAAATAAAATGTTTGCATTCTTGTGATAATGCCCATCTGATGGTATTGCTGTGGCAAAAACAAATGTCGCTGAAATATTCGGCATGTTTGTCATTGTCATGTGCAATCTAAGGCTTATTAAAACCCATGTGTTAATCATAATACCGAATGTACGAACTGTACATAATTCGTGAAAAATCACTATCTGGACAGACGGACGGAGATACTGTGAAAAAGAGAAGAAAAAAAAAACAATGGCTGGTTTTATCATCACTTAAGAAAAATGATTCACAGCATTTTCACCAATATTTGGCATGAGATGTGACGAAAATCACGATTGTCGCTATTGACATTTGTCAAATATTGACAATGATATTGAGTCGAGTCGAGTCTAATCTAAATATAATTTCCATTACGTTGCAACAAAACAGTCAACGCTGGCGGTATTTTTAGGTGGGGATCTTTGTATAAAAGCCGATAGCCATCAATGATATGTTAAACGAAATTATCGCGTTATCCACTCAAGAAGCATTCTGAATTGTTAACGAATGCAAAATCTGCACGAAATCGACACTTCTTTTTTCCACTTGTCTCTTTCCTTTATTTTCGTTCTTTTCCATTATTCATTCTATTTTTGTGCCAACGCTTGCGATTTTCCATTTTCGGGTGCTTGATTACGAATTAAGAATGCGTTCATTCCATTTGCTAAAAATTATTTATGACAATGATTCATTAATCATTTGAATTTGATTCGCTATAGCATTGCTCAAGTGGTTAAGTAAATTGAGATTGAAACCATGCTGCTATCATCTTTCATTGTTTTTCAACCCGATTCCAATCGTTTTTCGTCCGTATCGAAATGGAGCGAAAAAAGGCGACAAGAGCAATTGTAACCTGTTCCAACATATGCGATATCGCAATTATAAATAGAGCATACTATGCGATAAATTCATCATCAATGACTGAGCTCAGTACATAAATTCAGCACATAAATTTGCAATATTAAAAGTTGAGAGTCATGAGTTAAGAGCCCAAATGGTAGGCTATTAAAACAAGATAGAGCGTCCGTTACCTTCAAACTTTTAAAAATGTTTGTGCTTTGTAAATGAGTTCAAACAACGTAACGCATGCGATTTATTTGAAACGGTTATGCGTTGATGAATTCATTGTTGAATGAGCACAATTGCTGTTGATGAATTCATCGTGTGGTACACTCTGAATAATATGAATGACTCGTCTTTACTTCATCGTTAAGAAGGAAAAATCTTAGACTGCGCGCATTATACTTGTATAATCCCAAGTGCTCTGAAGGTGGAATACTTACGGGTGATCATGAATTAATGATATTCGTTGCGAAATGCTTCAGCTGACGCTTAAAAGCCCTGATTAATACACAATGACTGAAATCTATTCACTCGGTTCGATGTACCGTACACAACCCCTGCACCACACTAACAAAACAAAGTAAAACATGTGCGATGAGCACATTCAGTGAAGTTCATTTCAATTCTTTACGTCGTTAGACGCACTCATGAACGCGACGAATTGAACGCATCAACAATGTTCCGTAATGAAAGAAACATTTTTTACTTATAAAATTGATGTTTATCACGTGCTACGCTCTCACAAAAATCAATTTTGCACATTCGTGGTATTTTTATTTTTTTGTCTACTTTATTAACAAATATAAAAAAGATTCAACAATACATTGAACGATCTGTGTCACAACTTTTGACACTTGTCTCGTAGCGCTAAAAGTGAGCTGTCAGACGCTTAGATGCAGGACCTTCGGTCCCGAACGTGTGCACGAACAACAATAATAACCAAATAAAAATGAAAATATAAAATATTTAATCCATTTAACTTTCGATGAGCAATACACAATGAAATGCGATTCAAATAAATACAATGAAAAGTGCGGACGCGGTCATTTTCATTTCTTTTGCAATTAAAAGCAATTAAATTCTAACAATTTTAAATGTATGTGTGTGTACATGAAATGTTCTCGGAAATGCTCAATAAATTGCACTAATTTAAGTTCCGTGTCAAAAATAATTAAAAATTCCACTACTTTCAACAATTCATCACACGCGAACAAATCGAAAACAATGGGATCGGATGGGCTGAACTCGTTGAATCGGTTGTGTCAAAATGGAAAATACTGCAAGTATATGTTCACATTGTTGATCATCACACACCATTCATACAACAACAACAATGATGACGAATAAAAAACGGGGAAAAATATGAAATAAAACGGCGAAACGAATGAAAATCGGCTTAATTTCCATTGAAGTGATTTTGAATAAAGCTTTTGCCGATTTTCTACTCCATTTTCCCCCCTCTATGATAGAGGCTCTATCCATGAATTTACGATGCGATTATTTCGAGCAGAAAAAAAAAACAAAACAAAAAACAGTGTCTGCACTGATCTCATCGAATGCATTAGTTTAATTGAAAAATGTATGTACATCGGTTGGAAATTGCGTTTTCAATTATTCCTATCGGCATTTTAAGTAATTTCAACCATTCTTGCACACATACCGGAGTTTTTTTTTTCGTCTATCCACTGTGCCGCTTGCGTGTCTCTTCCTTGCCATCATTTCATTGTTGGTAATCATTGCCTATCAAGATTATCAGAATTGACAGTCAGTCATTGAACTTTGTAAAACTAATTGTTTTTGTGTTATATGCCCTCTGTAAACTAACACGATTACACGACGCAAACGCCATCAACGTGCTCACCGTGCACACAAAGCATTCAATTTGAATAAAATGAAACAATGTAAATATTAGTGTTCGCAGTCGGGGTTTCAATGAATCCAAAAACGGTCCGTGAAAATGTTTGAAATTGAATTAAGACACAAATATTCCAAATAAGATTTTGTTTTAGGCGACGTGCGCTTTCAAAAAATAATATTGACGAAATTTTTGGTTGCACTCTTCTCGGGAAAGTATACAGTTTCTGATTTTCAAAGTCAAAATTGCGTATTTCTCTGATGTGAGAGGCCCCTATACGGACCCGACAGTCCCCCGAATGCGAACACTAGTAAATATATGCCGTGTGCTACGAAAATCGGCGTGTTCAATTCCATAGAGGCAAATAATTCATTCGGCAAAGTCGGTTATTTTTGTTCACGAAACAGCTATCAAGCGGCAAAGTCGACAGAAGTTCAAGTGTCGATTTACCCGCACATCGCTAATAGGATTCCGTCGTGTTGGCGCTGTAAACAACAACAGCAGCAGCAAAAAACAATGTCAATCTTATGAAAAGTCTTCAAATCGCAGAAACCTTTTGAACGTGAACTCTGAACAGTTAACCACTTTGCTGTATAAAAACAAAGCGAATGATGGAAATGGAGTTTTTTCCCGTTCCGCTTTTCATGCGAAGCTGATTGATTGATTGACTTTCATTTGGCTGTTAGTAACATTTTTGCTTGCACAAAAAAAGTATGTTGTGCGGTAATTGAATGCAAACAACGTAAAAAAAAATTTGCATAATTCTTTTGAACAGCAAAACAGAAACAGATTTCTGTCAGAGCTTGACTTCAATCACTTCTGTTCTTGACCATGTATAATGGAGAAAATAACCGGAAAAATGTGTAACGAAATTAATACCTCACACGCCGACAATCGATCGTTTGCCCATATTCGATACTTCCTCCTGATTTCCATGATACAAGCTATCGTTTTGTATATATGTGCACGGCACATGCCTGACTGTTGTGAGCGTTTTTCTCTATAAACGAGCAAGCGATAAAGTGAGATAACGTGCAAAGAATAAAATGTAGTGAAAAAACCTAACACAATCGGGCTGGGATGAGAGATCAACAAACGTCACGGCACAAATATATTGCATGAAGAAAAGAAGCAGAAAAAACACACCAATTGAATCTCCGAAGAATTCGTGATGAAATCAATAGTAATCGTGTTGACATCGTGTGTTTGATTCACCAAGCAACCGAAACCAACGGTATATTTTATGGCAGGGCACACATGCAAGTACTCCGTCACTGCCAGCGACTACACACAATTTTAAGAGGTAAAACCGAGAGACGGACGAAAAGACAAAGACAGAGAGAAAGCTTAACGGTGCGTTGATACTGTTTCAAATCCAGTCGCCGTATTGTATATTGTGTGGTAACTTGATTTTCATTTTATTGATTTTTATTTACCGAATAATTCAATAGATTTTGTACCAAAGACCGTTTCATACTCTCTTTCACATTCTTCACTCACCACGAACACAGATATATTTATATTCTAGCTACGTGCTATCAATTCAAGCACAACAAATTTTCCATCCGATCGAATGTTTCGCTACAATTACAATGACAATAGACAGGTCTGGTGTTTTTTTTCGGTATGGTAGACAGAATGATGACAAGATAGAGAAGCCACAAAGGCAAAAAGCGGCAAAGTGAGCGCTCAAGAGAATGTATGCATGTATGCATGTATGTGTGGACCCAAGAGGGAGAGATAGACAGTCAGTCAGAGAAATACAGTGAGAGGGTGAGAAGGACACAGTGACATACACATAAAAAAAACGTGGTGGTGAATCAAGTCAATGGGAAAAAAATCATTATCAAGTGTATCACATCAGCGTCACACAAATGAAATTTTTAAAAGCCACGCATACGCCGGATATATGTTATTATTAAGTCAACTCTTGGCCTAGTTGTTCATCATTCCGGTCGTTATTTCAACGCAAACAAATACATTCACATTATGGACAGGCATTTGATTCCATATTTTTCAATTCAATTATTGCGCGATCAAAACAATGGTTATCGGTCGATAGTCAATCAGCACAATGTGGTCAGTTGTTGTGCACACAATATATATTTCTTAAATGGATAAATTTGAACGGTTATTTTTTTCTGTTGCTTTTGATGCGTAAAAGATTTTGCTATTTCTTTTTGTTGCCATTTTTGTTCCATTTCAGTTGAATCATTCGAACCAATCTCTCTGTCTACACCAATTTAATTTAATTGAAATCTTGGGACTCGTTTTCGTATCATTCAATTTCAAAGCGTTCACAAGTTTACAGGTTTTCATTTGTAGAACAAAAAGTAAATTAGTGTTGAAAAATCTATGTCACTCATTCCATGATCGAATCATTTTCACCGAAATGGCTCCCGCTTTGGGCAGTACACATTCGACAAAAACACAGACTTTTTTTCCATTCTAAACAATACAGTTGCTTGTGTGTGCACACAAAACCTATACATATAATATAGATTGAGTAGCGAATGCGATTCGTTTAAAGAGTCATTTGTTATTGACTTCAGGCGAATGAAAATCTTCACACGGATTAAAACGTGTTACACATACATTTTCCATTTGCCATTATTTTTGTCACATTCATCAAGCAGACACTGTTCTTTCAATTGAATCAGCTTCGTTCGCTTCGTAACGTCTATCACTTACCGTTTTCGGCGAAAGCGATTGTTCTCTCTCGTACTCATCGCACGATGAATGATATTCATTGCATTGATTTTACGATAATGATACAATAGCTGAGTTGGTAGACACTAGAGTGCCTCGTGCGATTCCGAAATCTATTTTAATTGAAATTTATGGAAAAAAAATTCCTTTTTATTAAATTTATGTAGAAAAAATGAGGCGCAAAGAGAGCTCAGTATTAAATCTTCTAAGATTTGACTATCCATCTGTTTTTTTTTTTGAGGTGGATGAGACGAATGCGGTTGTATCGGTGCTTGAAAGTCAAGTATTTTGTACGTTAAACATAATTTACGACAGTTATTGCACGATTACGGTTTGATACGGGGAACGGAAGAAAGAGATTTTATCAGTGGTTCTATTATTTGCCATAGAATTGCCAATATACATTGATCAACCTGGGCATTACATTTTTAGTGGCCATCATCAGCAATTTCACTTCCAGGGCTTCATTTGCCAAAAACAATTAATAAACATTCCATTTTTGGTGGTATTCCTTGCAGAGATGAATGAATGAATGAAAAAACGGGACTTAAAGGCACCGAAGGCAATAATTCGTGGCCGCTTTTTTCACATACAATGAAAAAACAGTTGCACAAAACACAAAAAAACTTAATCACGTAGAAATTTGGTAATGGACATTTCTCGTGATTTGCCCCCATGTATCCAGTGTATACTATCCACTGTGCAACACACCTACACACTATCACACACACACACACACACACGCTAAATATCCGCGGAAAATTTAAGCAATTCACTCAAGCATCGTATGTGCAATCCGAAATGTGGGGCAGCGACAATGAATGACACTGTGGCTTTTGGCTTTCATTCATGCGTCATTTTGCCATTTGCAATTCGGATGTGATTGAAATGTGTATATGATGCACATCGAGAGCGAAATGAAAATGAAAAATTCACCGGTTGAAAAACGAACGATGGAAATATGAAAGGCACACTGGCGTTGTTGTATAAAACAAGCTTTTTCGGATTTGCACTCATCGGCTGAGTGAATACCGAGCTGCCGGTGGTTCAATTCAATTTTTCCATTTCATTTTCTTCTTGTTCTTCCTCTGTTTTTTTCCCGTCAACTGACTATACTTTCACACTCGATATAGGTGTGTGTGTGTGTTCATTTTCCCGTCGTTTTTTCCCATTGTATTCTGAATAAATTATGGGATCGAAGTGCACAGCAGGCAGGTCACACAAGCACACATATTTGCAAGACTGTACAATGAAACCGAAAAGGTGAGCGCATACCCAAAGCGAGAGAGAGAGAATGCGCTCTCAAGTTATAAATAGGCGTGGGCAAATCCAATGATGAAGATAATGATAACGCAAATACAAGAATAAACACATTCGCATCCATCAAATGGAATTAAATATTTAGGTTTATGAATAATTAACTGGAAAAATGGCACATAATCAGTGTAATGCGTTGTCGAGTTCGGTGGTATGTGCGCTTCAGTGCCAAATACACTTAATGAAAGTTATATCGGTTATGTGCGGAGAGAGCTAAGACTTGATGATGTGGTGCGTGTATGTGCGCGCGAACCGGCAAAATCAAATACACAATCTAGAACTTGTAATTGTCACACCGGCTGAAGCACAGTGTCATGAGCTGGGGCGCTTGCTTGTGAGAGAGAGAGAGAGGACAAGCCGGAGAAATATCAAGATTGAAAGAAATTGAAAATGGAATCAGACACGTGCACGCACACATTAGTAAATGAATATGGAACGATGTTGATGTACCAACGTCTGTTTGTTGTTATGATTTTTTTTTTCTTCCAAATAAAACAGCAGAGGGAGGGTAAATTAAGAAAAATATGAGATGGTAAAAAATTGGTGACAATACCAACATCCAAACGACATTGTCGGCATTGAAATGCGACGACTTAAAATTCGTTCGAATTGCGAACACACAATATTTGGCTGTAAATCAACTGAAATTATCAATGTTGAAGCCGCCATTTTTGTTTTTTTGCTCTCCAAAGCCAAATGTAAGCTTAAGCTAAAACTTCGAATAGATGCCACTGCGGCAGTTTTGGATAATGATTTCGTTCACCGCCAAATTTTCAAATCCAAATTTGTCGATTCCTTTGACTGCAACATCTTCTTGTGTTTGAATTTGGAATTATCCGTTAAGGGCAATTAAATGAAACTTGGGTTTGTTTCTTCGAAACAGATAATTCCTCGGTGTTCATCATAATTTTACATTGTTACCCATTGAATTTAAAAAATAATTGATTTCACAGGGGACATTGAGAGAATGGCACATTGTTCGTATACTCTGAAATTCCGTTGTCGTCATTCTCTCTTCGCTTCGAGACGGCTTCAGATTTGAGCAAAATGTGTGCTTTAGATAAACGAATCAGCAATTACCGTCAATTACCGGTGTACATCCATAATATCGTCAATGATGTTGCGTTTTGAGTGCGTTTGATTTCGATGTGGAATTAAATTGGTTGCGACTTTCGTTTCGTTCGTTTGCTCGGTCGCATCGTTCTCAAAAGTCTTTCGGTCGTTCGATCTTTTTCACTCTTTCACTCCCATCAAACTCTCAAGTTGCTTGACGCTCATTTTCGACAGTGATTGAAACGGTTTAGCTTCTCGATTTCAATTACTTTGGTTTTTTTTTCGTTCAGTGTGCGCAAATACGATTAAAGTTTCATTGCGTTGATGCTTATGGCATCCATCAGGAGTGTGATTACAGCATCTGTTCGATTATGATAATGATAGTCGGTTGTGAGTTGTGTACCTAACTATCAACCGCATCACATGGACGTGCGTACATACAGCACTGGTCAAATCGCTTTACAAACTTCACGAAACGAAAGGAATATATCTCACATTATTCAATCCATCATTATCATCATTCGACATCGTTTACATTGACCGATGTGCAAGTCTCTCTCTATGTGTGTGATGTGATGCGAGCATGTGTCTCTAGTGCGTAGCCAATAAAAGACAGTGTAGTGCGTGCCAAATAGAGTAACCGAAAAAAATTGCCAAGATAAAAAAAACAAACCTGCAGCAAATGAGAAGGGTAGCCAATTGAAACCACAACAAAAGCATGACGAGTAGATCCATACTGGTAAATTAAAAGGGGACTCTATGGGATGTTTTTTTAAATATTTTATGAAAACAAGGGCGAAAATCATACAGAAAGTTTAGAATTTTGTGATGGGAGTGCGGTTTGACCATGTATCCGTATCAACATTATATAGACACTCGGCTCGCATTTGGCCACTTTGTCGTCCGTGTGGAGGGAGACGAGCGAATGTGTGTGTACATTAGGCCATTTCACCATGTTGAAAAGTCGAAACCAACATACACATTCT
>NW_022597277.1:0-2334 GCF_009176505.1 Sitodiplosis mosellana | reverse complement strand
ACAGAAATCAAGTGAACGTCGCGATGACGGCACTGAACCAATGGATGGAAGAGGTAAATCTATCCAATCACAAAACAAGGACAAAGATGAAGAAGAAAATCAAGTTGATAGTAGACAAATTAAATTAGAAGAGGAAAACAAACGTCTCTCGCAAGCGCTGACTAAGCTGAATAATCGCATTGGCGATGAAACAATCGACGATAGTGAATCGTCAGTAGATGAAAATCACGAACCGCCTGAAAATTTCGTAAATACCCGTCATTTTGAAATTGACGGACAGTTGGCCCCAAAATATTATTTCATTACAAACGTAGGTTGAATGATAACATATTAAAAATAACATTTTGAATAACAAATCTGAATCATTTATAGAACAATGGTGACCGTTACTATCTCGACGAAGCTGTGAAGCTACCCTTATTTTTGGTAAAGCTACTTAAAAACATGAATTCAGTGTATCCGAAAACGTCTTCAGACTTCGATTTGGAATTTTTGCGTCATTTGTTTCGAGCAATTTTCAGGAAGGATGAACTTAGAAATTGTGCATCTTCATCATCTTTAAAAGTGTTCAATCGTAGTATACTACAATTCGCAAAAGGTGTTATTAATTAATTTCAACTTGTCGTGTTCTTGAGCAATGAGTTAATTTGTTTCTGACTTATCATTATAGCCATTTTCCAATATCGTGTTGGCGATGACAAGAAACGATTCGATGCTTTTCGAGGACTTGCAATAGAAATTGGAAGAGAAGCACAAAATAAATAAAGAATTTTTCATTTTTGATTATTTGTTTTACCACAAAAATGATGATACCAAAAAACATCTGCCAAAAAATAAATAAATGTATTTACGTATATGAAAGTTTTTTTTGTTCATTTGATATGAATCCATTTGTGATCAAGAGGTGGCTATGGGTGGCTAAAATAAACTTTCATTTGACGATGGGAACGATCATTCATTATAATTTCTCATTGTATTAAGATTGGTTGTAGGATTGAAAATCCAACCATTCTTTTCTTTTTTCACCGTACTTTCTATCTGGACTTATTTGTGTTTAGTTGATATGGCATACAAAAACGATACGATCAATTTCAAATTTGACGAGCAATAGAAGTGGCATATAACCGCATAAAACGATCTTATGTGAAGCGATGAAGCGTCGAGGTGTTAGACAGGAAAAAAACGGCACGACCGATTTCAAATTTGGTGGGCAATAGAAGTGGCAACGAATTTGTGTATAGCAATGAAGCATTGAAGTGCTTCAGCGACTCGCTCTAACAGTTGCTATAATGATGAATCGATGAAAATGGATATTAATTAATGTTTTTTTTGAACCACGTGAAATCCGAAAACAATTGAGTTTGTTTTTGAGGATATTTATATCAGTTTGGCTTAGATTTTCTTACTCATATTTTTTAATTTTTATTTATAAATTATAGTCGAAAACCATGAACAAATGGTAAATGGTGGAATCATCGTATATTGAAGAAAAAACAGAGGAAGTATAATAACGAATAGATCTTTATTTTGAAATGTTTGTGTAGTTTTTTGTAACTATTCTCATTTATTTCTGGCCTCGCAATGAGTTTTTCAAATATGTGGGACTGGTCTTTCAGTTTTTGCGACGAAGGTTCTAACATTTCTTGCCGTTGTCCTGTAAATGTAAAATGTCCCCAATTAATATTTGAAAACAAGAATTATATAATTTATAAATACTCGTGCTTACATCTTCATTATACGAGACAGTTGACACGAACCCATTAACTTTCTTGTAGAAGCGTTGACTTTCAACAAAGTTCTTCTTTGCAGCTCGAACATCTTGTTCGTTGAATCCAACGCAGCATTCCGACAAACTCTGAAGGGAAATATTTTAATCATGTGAGACTTGAAGTGAAATCAAATATTTCCTGAACTAGTCTTACGCTTGTTTCCAAAGATGAGTCTTCCTCACGATCGCTTTGAACATGGTCCGCGCCAAAATCAAACTGAGAAATGTGGCCATCTGAATGTTCGCCTGAATCGATATCACCTTGGCTACGACTTTCGTCTTTATCGTTTGGTTCAGAACTGCCAACAGATGTGCTTTGTTCCCGATCGCTTTGAACGTTGTGCTCTATTTGAGAAATGTCGTTATCCGAGTCTTTTTCCAACTGTCCGGTGCTTCCACTACTCGGTCCAGAATCGATACCATCATTTTGACTTTCGTCTTCTTTTTCGACTTCGGTCTTGTTCTGTGTTTCAGCGGTTGTACTGACCATTACATCCATTGGTTCAGTGCCGTCATCGCGACGTTCACTTGATTTCTGTGTGTGAAAAATAAGTATGTCAGACTCA
>NW_022597276.1:0-1465 GCF_009176505.1 Sitodiplosis mosellana | reverse complement strand
GGCATATGGCCTTTTTTTCACCATCAAAATAGTATACATTAACGGCAATGTGGTCATTTCGCCGCATGAATTTTTCAATGTCACGGATTTCAACCGGGAATTGTATGCCGTCAAAATCCAATTCATCTTTCCATTTGGCATAGCTTGCGGCATTGTTAACTTTGTTCCGATTTTTTGCGTACACCTCTTCATGGTGTAGGGCTGATAAAATAGCCCACTTAAAACACTCATTATTCGTATTTTTTAAATTCACAATGGATCGCTTGTCTTTGAGTTGTTTTGGCAACTTTATGTGCCCCGAACCGGCTAATGGCTCGTGTTTGAAAACCTGAACACGCAGCATTTTTATGTCATCAACCGTAAAACCTGATCCTTCGATCAACACATCTTCAACTTTATCAATCAAATATTGGACAATGTCATTTTCATAATGTTCGCGTAAATCACTAGCTATATCGATTTCGCGGTTTTTTGTCGGTAAATACATATCGCGCTTTTCACTCAAAACTTCATTTTGAGCGTTTATTATAAAAGAACGCTCAAAATCAGCGATTAAAGAACTCGTCGTTTTCACTAAATTGTGCTCGGCGATAGATTCAGTCACTTCCTCTTTATAAAGTTCGAAGGCCGCAATTAAAAATTCTTTAATCGTTGTGTACCCTTTATTTATCAAATCAAATTCTTGTATGCGACGCCCGAATGCCGATTTATTTTCTTTAAATTCTACGTATGGCATTTCACCGCCAACACCATCACTCACATTATCAGAAACCGACATTATTGCAGCTTTTTCCTTTGCAGACTAAACTAGAATATTTTTTATTTATTCCGACCACGTGTTATTGTTGAATCATATGAAATAACGGGCATCGGGTGCGCAGGTGTGCAAACCGGCTGCGAAGAAGACTGGAAGATGAATGCATAGCGGGGTAAGTTGTAGGCATGCTAACCTGCCGCGCGCATACTGAATGGAAAGCATGAAATTGAATGAAATTGAACGTAAGAAAGAACGGTTTGCGTGTGTGTGTGCGTGTGTGTGTGTGTGTGTGTAATGCAGTGTGACATTGATGATGTCATTTTTGCATGCGCATACATGTTGTGAAAGTGGCGAATGTTTGAATAATATGAAGTAACGTGCGGCCCGTGCCATTTTTTGCATGCACATACATGTTGTGAAAGTGGCGTGTGTTTGAATATCATACTACTGGCAAGGAATAACATGAACATGCAGGAAAGAACACGGGAAATTTAATTGTTTGACATGGTCCAATGGTAATGGTCCAATGGTAATCCGTTCGCACGAGCTGATTTAAGGCAGTACAACACAACAACTAGATCTTAATGATTGATGCGTCTAATGCAATTAAGTGAAAGCCGAAAAAAAATGTCGAATCAAAAAAAATGTGCCAACCAAGAAAAATAGTTGTAAGCAGTTTTTATATTCCATGCGAATCATTTAATAAAA
>NW_022597275.1:0-3517 GCF_009176505.1 Sitodiplosis mosellana | reverse complement strand
GAAGATGGTTAAGAAGAGACGACATGAATTTTATCAGAGAGTTAGGAGTCGATCAAAGCTATCTGCTAGTCGCAGTTCTTCTGGGTCAAAACAAAGTGTTATTTCGGGTGTTTTTTGCGAAGATAAATTATCCAAAGCGCCTTCTAGTAAATTCTGTACATCTGGGTTTTGTTGAATATATTTCAGAAATGTGGCCGTGTCAAGAGTGACTTCTTTCAAATTTGTTGGGCATCGTTGTCGGCGAATGGATTTTGCTAGAAATAATTCTTATTAGTAATTTGCCGAGTTCAACTCTTGAAGCTATTTGTTAGTATTTGTTTTATTGGAACTCGTTTCCATGAGAAAAAGTTGGGTGTTTTGCAGATTCTAATAACAATATAAACATTGCTTAGGTGGAAAACCATTTTTTTAAAATGTGAATTCGATCAATCATAATTTTATACAAAAAAAAGATTAGTTTAGATATTTACCGTTTATGATGGAAAATCCAATGAGAAGGATAAATGTGAAACAGGCAAATTTGCACATTATTTCGTCGAATTTGATTTGATTGTACCGAATATGATTGAATAAAAATTTTATTTGAAGATCAACCGCTTCCAAAGAGTCGAATTAATATGACTTTATGATCTCGCGCCTTTCATATATATATACTAATTTTAGAGCCGCGATGTGATACACAATACTAATTTAAGGCCAAAATTTGACAAAATATTTGCTTAAACTTCAAAATTTTAAAAATAGATGTTGTTTATTTATTTAAAATTGGCAAAAATCATAACAAAATTGTTTTGACGGCACTATAAAATTTGGAACGACGGAAAATTTTCGTTATCATTGTTGAAAGAACAAATTATGAAAACCAGTAAAGGTCAATAAAGCGAAAAAAATTTTACAGCAAATTTTGGCACGCATTTTTCGGACACAATTGTCCAAACAGTGGTGACGTGTTTCATATATTATTCTTAGAAAAGTGCTGAGCAATTGAAAATATTTAAACAATTTATTTATGTCATGAGCGTGAGTAACACATTGGTGTTTTTCACAGTGTGGAAAAATGAATAAATCAAATTCTTATGAAAGTACATTTCGAGTCATCATCAAGAAAATTGTTTTCTACAAGTCCACTGCGTTCAATGCATTTATTTCTGAAGAGATTTCCTATTTATGTGACCAACAGGTAAAGAATTGAGCAATGATTTCGCTGAAAATGACTTTTTTTCAGTTTTTTTGCACTTTCTTGAAATTTGGAATTGAGCTTTCATTAAAAATTCATAAAAACCATTGGAAGAAGTTCATTGTAACAGTGTAACATGTTTTGCTTCACCACAGTGAGCAATATGGTGATAAGAAACGTTGCATACTCAAGATAATTCTCATGAGTTTGATATGTTTAATTTCTTTTCACTCGCGCACTTTGTTTACGGCATCGCTGAAGCTGTATATGTGAGTTCGTTGATATCGGCGCAGAGACGAGTGCGGCCGATTTGTCTCGACTGAAAATAAACTGAAGCAGACACCAACTCAGTTAGACTCAGTTGTAGATCGAATGCCATAGCGAACAGTTGATGGTGCATCACTTGGAAGTTGTGCATTGTGCAATTAAAATAGGGAGTGGTTCGTTTGACTTCAATTTTATTTTTGTTCTTCAAACATTTTTATTGCCTTTGATAACGTGTATAGTGAAAAGTTTTCTTTTTTTTTATCATGACTTCGTTTGTTATTTATAATTTTTATTAAAAAATTGAATAAAATTTATCAATTCAGCTTTCGATTAGTGCGATATCAGATAGAAAGGTAGATTGCAACGGACCAATCGAATATTAATTGAAAGTGCTCCTTTACGGCAACATAGAATTAATTATGGATTCAACGCAATGAAATAACAAAAATTGCGATTTATTTTGCTCAAAGTCATAGCCTCCTGATAACGATTAGTGTTTGTAAAATTTTGTTAGTCGATCACTTTTAGTTGATTAATTCGTAATTATTTTTTTCGTTGTAGTTTGTACCTTTTATAATCCTAAAATTCAATTTCTATTGAACTTGTCAATTATTTACCTCATAGAAAACAAGTCGATCTTATACGTGTAATAATAGATACGTTGAGTCCACTCAAAATTACAAACACGTAGATCTGATGATTCGGTTCAGTGGCGGCTAGCAGTTCAGTGTGTACACTATTCAGTGAACAGTCAACGTTTTCATTGCCAAGTGTGTTTTAATTACAACGGAGTAGTAGCTAGTGAAGTTTAGCGTTATATTATACACAATAAAAATTCATTGATTGCATATCCATGAATATGAATTAATAAATAGAAAAAATACATATTGAATGTCAATTTCACTTCTAATTTCACGTTCGTTTCGGTTATTTCCAGAAATAAAACCGATCAATCATGTCAAACAAGCCAATTTTGTATATGCACACCTTTAGCCCACCATCTCGGGCGGTTTTAATGACTGGAGCAGCGCTTGGCATTGAGTTCGAGTGTAAAGTGGTAAATTTGTTGGAATTTGCGCATTTGGAACCCAAGTTTGTCAAGGTATTTACATTCAATGTCACTTGAGTCAAAAGTAATTTGACCTAATCAAAAATTCTATTCCTAGCTCAATCCACAACACACCATTCCGTTTCTCGATGATAACGGCGTGCTGATAGCTGATAGTCATGCAATTTGCGCATATTTGGTTGGGAAATACGGCAAAGACGATTCACTTTACCCAAAAGACTTGGCGAAACGCGCTCAAGTAGATTCTCGTTTGCACTTTGACTCTGGCCATCTCTTCGCTCGATTGCGATTTTTGTATGCACCAATTTTGTACTGTAAGTCTTCCGAAATGCCTGAGGATCGTATCCAGAATATACAAACGGCTTGGGATATTCTGGAACGATTTCTCTCCGAAACACCATACGTTTGTGGCAATGATTTGACCATTGCCGATTTATGTTTGGTCGCAACTGCATCCTCTTTGACTGATATCGTTCCGTTGGACCCAGTCAAACACTCTAAAATCAAACAATGGATCGATCGATTGTCACAATTACCATACTATGAAGAGGTCAACGCAATCGGAGCTAAGGGATTACAAGCGGCCATACGTAAATTGCTGAAAAAGAATGCAGAATCGAAGTAAAAACAAGTGAATAAGTGAAATTTCGACAATTCCTAATGGAATTAGGTGTGTCAATTAGTTTTTCCACATGAAATTCGATATTGAATTGAAAATTATCAATCATTGTCACAATGACTGAGGTGTGTCATGTGTCATTTTATTTTTGAATGTAAGTGATTACACATTTGACAAAGATAACTTTCAGCGATTCTTGAAGAAAAAATCAAAACAAACTTGAGAAAATACTGGAATAATTAAAAAAAAAAGTTTGAAGAACGAAGAAAAACAAAATGAGATTGAAAAAAATAAAACAAACTTTGATGAATTAAGACAAACTCATTATTTTCTTTTATAATTAAAAGTTTGCGAAAAATAAAAGATCTATGATTTGAAAAAAAAA
>NW_022597274.1:0-12274 GCF_009176505.1 Sitodiplosis mosellana | reverse complement strand
TAAAATCGTCAATGCTGAATAAGTAGAGGGAATTTTGAGAAGTTACCAATACATTGGAAGCCAATTCTAACGATCATAAGCCAATACCAATAATGGCCAAAATTGGAGGTGCGAGAAAATTTACACAAACCTGTTTTTGAAATGCAAATATTGTGCAAAACTATTTTATTAGACGTAGATAAGTTAAATAGACACATTCAATATGATTTTGAAGAATTTTATCGTAATTAAATTACTATATCTAGGAAGACTTTCTATGAACGCCGATTTGGCGAAGAATCTGAAGAGGTGTTGAAAACATGAGAAAGGTATCATCCAATATTCAACACTCCTTAAAATACGCTCAGCACATTCATAATGGCTCGTTCTAAAACGTAATATTTTTTTCCCAAAACGGTCAGAAAAATTTCTTTTTTGGCTATAAAAACTAACTAAATTTGGTATATTTTTTTGCCGAAAAATAATCGGAAAAATATTACCTTTTATCAGAAAAAATTCAATTCTGTGAAGAAAATGAACTAAATTGGGCTGAAATATATCTAAGAATGTTTGCTTAAAAAATCAGAAAAAAAGCAAATTCTGTCGACAAATGTTCTACTTTCCAAAAAAACAAGAGACATTTTTGTCAGAAAATAATCCAAAATGTCAGACCGAAAGAATTTTTATCAAATTTAAATTCCCATGAATCATATTCATTCCTAAATGCGAACAGCTACGCTTGAGCCGAGAAATGTCAGTCGATCTGAACGAACAGCAACAACGGCAGCAAAAACGTTGACTGTGTATTGTGCTACTTATTTGTCTTTCTGTCTCGCACATATAATATCGATGCTGTATTACGCTCGGTGTCACGAACCAACCGCACTCCAAAATTTTCTGACAAAAGGTAATATTTTTCCGATTATTTTTCGGCAAAAAAATATACCAAATTTAGTTAGTTTTTATAGCCAAAAAAGAAATTTTTCTAACCGTTTTGGGAAAAAAATATTACGTTTTAGATTTATCCATTCATAATTGACGATTTTATTGCGTTCAATCGAAAATTCGTGAAAATATTTGGATTTTCTTGCAAAAATTTCCACAAAAAATGGTAATTTCGTGATTTTTTTCGACCAAAATGCTAAGAATTTTTGCCGATATTTTGCATGATATTTTGTATTTAGTTCCATCCTTTAAATATCAGAAGGTTTTGTATCCATTTACAATGGTTAAATACAAATCTTGAAATAAAATTAACAAAGCGTGAAATAAAAGTGACACAACAGGTAATAAAATTGACAAATAAGTTCCATAAATTTGACAAAAATTAAATTTTTTTTTAACAAAACTTGCGATAAAATTAACATTTCTTTCAATAAAATTGCCACGTTGAGAAATTAATTTTGACACAAGTGTCAATAAAATGACACAAACATGTCAATAGCTCGAATTTTTTGCATAAAACTGTGAGTGCGTCTATAATTATAATTATTTCGCACTTTCATCACGCCAAAAACAGAAAAATCACCAAAAAATAGAAAATATGAAATCCTTTTGGGTAAATCTCTTTGTGATGTATTCGTAAATGGCCCTTAGTAAAATAATATAATGAAACTGCGACAATATTTGCGTTTATTTTTAAGAATTTTGAAACTGTAGAGTACATAAAGTACATCATTATAGCAAGTATGAAAGTACTTAATCTATTACTAGATTTATACTACAGTGCCATTCAGACACATTGTCTACTAGAATAAAACCATTGTGACATTAGCTAGTAAGAACATTGAATAAAGACTTTCTTCTGTTTCCGACAGAGATGACTAAGCGCACGCTCAGTAGCGTATCCAGCAACTCAACTGAGAGTCGTTTTCTGCTCTGTGCGTTTACACTCACTTCGTTATGAGTTTATGTGCGCACTCTGACTTTGTTGTTAAGAAATGTGTGCGCACTCTAACTCTGTTGCCTATTATGGTTTATACACACATATAAAGAGTTGAGTGTGTATTGTCTTATTCTTTTCTTTGTGTTTCTTTCTTTGTATATCCTCTCTATTGTTTCTTCGTTGTGTACGAGTGCGGTGTAGCGCACTCCGTTGGTGCGCTTATACTCTCTTCATGGAGTGGGTTTGTTTGTGCTGCAGCGCAATATCGCACTGAGCATGTTTTAAGCACGCAAACTCAGTGTCCGTGCGGCCGTTGCTCGGTCACTCGGTGCGCTTCAGTCATCTCTGTTTCCGACTCTCAACTGAGATACATCACATTGGCGACAACAATTTTTTTTCTGAACATCTACGCATTAGATGAAAATCATCGACAAAAAAAATGACGGACACGAAAATCATCACCGCATCATCGATGCCGGAGTTTAACCCGACAGAAAATTGGAATTTGTGGTTCGAACGTCTTGAATTACATTTCATCGAAATTGAGTGCACGGACGAAAAGCAAAAAATTTCAATTTTGCATACAAAATCCTGCATTGTTTATGCAACCCAAAATTGCCGAGCAAAGAAAAATACGACGATTTGTGTGAGTTGATTTGAGAGATAAATGCCAATAGTGTCAAATCTAATGCACACTAACCATTTTTGATTTTGTACGATTTTAAAAATCGATCCAACGAATTAGTGAATTGAATACATGGAAATTTGAATGAAGAAAATTACTTTTACTTTTCCGTACACTTTTTTCGCAAAATTGGTTTAGAACATCATAAAAACTCATGAAACGCGTAGAAAACCACTTTTTGAGGTACTTTTCCGTTCGTACCGGATACCGTTCGTGTGTCGTCGTCGTCGTTGGTGTTTGTTAACACGATAACTCAAAAAAAATTGAGATAGGTAATGAAAATCTGGAAATGCCAAAATTTTGTATCCGAAACTTAGTTTAAGTTCGAAGATGAGCCAATTCCACGAATTCGGTGTATAATTTATAGTCAAAAGTTGGATGTTGTAAACTTGTCCTCATTATGTCATGTATAGGAAAACAAAATTCCCAATGACTGAATTCGAAAACAAACTATTCAAAAAATTCTTCTCGCTTTCCATCTATTTGCTTATTTTTTTATGGATGAAATACGCAGGCACAGCTGTGTAGTTACGTAAATGGACTCAATATTCGTTCGAAATGTTACACGTAAACAACAAGTTCCAATGAGAAACCATTTGTTTTTGAATTAAGCCAATGTACGTATGCACCGAAAGGTACAAACGATGAATAAAGTATCCGACTCTTTGAAGTTTAGAATAAATGCTGAAAAACAAGCGCAGTTTTACCAACCAAAAAACGTTCATAACAAACACACAACAGTCAAAGCGACTATTCACATACACATACACATAAGCATATGAACATAGAACATTTAGAATTGCAACACATTGAACAACGATGTGTATCATATACAAATCAACACATACAAACGCCCGCTTCGCTATCCGAATCGCAAGTCGTTTACAAACAACGTTTAATTTCCATTGGTTTGTCGTGTACACACATAAACACGAGTCGGTCGCGCATATGAAGTGTCTTTAGTTGAAAAAATATGTCAAAATGAAACATCGATACACATTTTTATTTCAATTGAGCCACCGATGCAAAAGCATTTTTCATAACAAATAATCCAGAACAAATCATATTGAAATATAATGTGTCATGGTTTTGGAATAATATTTTTTTTTTCATGGTTTACTTCTTATAATCATTTGATTATGAAAACAAACGCACAAACATTCTCACACAGCCATGCATTATTTTAATGGGCAGCTCTTGCCCATTTGGGCAGTTCTAAATCCCAAATGAGCAGCTCAAAACTCAAAAATGGGCAGTGTTTTACTTAAATTTTCTTGAAAATGGGCAGCTCTAAAAATTTCTTAAAATAATGTATGCACACAGCTGAGACAATTCATTAGCGTAAACAGTGAACGATTTATTAAAACAATGCACGCACACAGTTAAACGAAAGACAATGGAGAGCAAGAATATCGAAAAAGAATGTGCCGCTGAAATGCATAAGGGAAAGTGAGACATCAAGACAACAGCGTCTTATTCCAATACCAAATCAAACATCATTTTATATATACACAGTCGAAATTGGTGCTTGATGTAATTTGTTCGCGTGGAATTTGAAAACAATGACAAATGAATGGGTGCGTTTAATATTATGCACTATACTAGCGATGGTCGGGATATGTCTCTGAACACTTAAGGTTTTGGAATAAAACAGTTGAGGTTTTCCTTGAAATTATGAGTGTATTCGGAAGTTTACAGCTTTTTGCTTAACATTCGTATACGATTTATCAACTTTTCACATCATAATTAGGGTTTAAAAACGCGTTATTTTTTTCAGTGCTTCCTTAAAAACGTTTATTTACAGAGCCGTTATATAACGCCCAAAAACCGTTTTTTTCGTTTTTTATCGTTATTTCTGCGGTACTTTGGACTGTCAAAAAAAAAACATTACAGAAAAATAACGTTTTTATAACACCGTTTGCGGTATTTGTCGAAACGTTTGTAAACCCTAATCATAACCGATATAGTCGAAAATATATTGAAATTAACTCTCAACCGGGCAAGTGGCTTCGTTGTGGTCCGAGAAGATGGTTTTTCAATAAATAAATATATAAAAACTATATTCTTGTGCGGAAAAGGTGCTCCATTGTACTCTTTGATCCTTTCCACGTATTACAGCCAAAAAAAAATTGAACATCGATCATTAGATGGCGCTCCGTGGAGCTAAATATATTTTCTGGACACAAGCGGGCAAATCGGACCGAAATGGGCCCATGGCTTTATGGTTGTAAAATTGGGAATACATAATACAAATATCATCCAAAGTAGTATTATTCCGAAAACCATTTCAATGCGCAATATACCAATAAAATTGGATGAACCTTAGAAAAGTTACAGAGACATGCATTCAGTTGAATTTTTGTCAAATATCAAAAGCCGCAAAAAAAAGCCATTTCTCTACCAGAATTGATAATATTTTCGGTGTAAAAAGCAATGTATCATAAAAAGTAGTATATAGTGGGGAAGTGGAAAGATGCATCTTTTAAACGTGGCATGCTTTAACAAAATTAGTTCAGCATCAGTGTTTTTTCACAAAATTTAGACAAAAAAATCAGAGTAATATATCTCTGTTGGTTTTCATTTAATTTTATCGGCATATGGCACGTTTGAGAGATACATCTTTCTAGCTTCCAGCACAATCTCACTTTTGAAAATATATTGCGTTTTTTTTTCAATTTTACAGCCATAAAACTATGAGTCCACTTTCGGTCTTAAGTGATTTAGCTTGCCCGTCTGCGGGTTAATATTCTACATGACAATCGAATACGGAACTCAAAGGAAAAAATCTGATTTTTCAATTGATTTCACTTGTGTCCATGGCGTGTTTTTTCTTCAACCTCCTTAAGATAGTCAGCCACCTTCTCCTTGTTATCTGAAAAATAATATAGTTTGAATCAAATTCTTTTCTAAACAAAAATATTCAACATTACTTTTTGAAGCAATCTGATAAGGTGTCTGATTTCGATAATCTTTTATACTAAGACTGGCTCCATTGTTCACAAGGATTTGAACGATCTGTACGTTGCCTGGAGAATATTGTCGACCAATGAGAAAGACTAGATTAATTACTCATTTTGTGGAAGTAAATATTCAAAATTACCATTCTCAGCAGCATAATGAAGAGGTGTCCGCCTAAGACCGTCTCTAGGATTAACTTTAGCTTTTTTTGCGATGAGCAATTCGACAACCTCCATGTGATCTGAAAAATAACATCGATCTATGTTAATCAAGTCTTTCTCTCATTAAGTGGAAATATCCAAAATTACCATTCATAGCAGCATGATGAAGAGGTGTCCGATCATGGCAATCTCCTAAATCAAGATTGGCTCCTTTCGTGATGATTTTTTTAGCGACATCCTTGAGACCTGAGAAATAGCACAGATCAATGAAAAAGATCAAACCATTCTCTTATTTACCGAAAATAAATATTCAACATTACCCTTCATGGCAGCATAATGAAGAGGTGTCCGCTTAAGACAGTCTATAGGATCAACTTCAGCTTTTTTCATAATGAGCAATTGGACAACCTCCATGTGATCTGAGAAATAACATCGATCAATATTAATCAGGTCTTTCTCTCATTAAGTGAAAATATTCAAATTTACCATTCATAGCAGCATGATGAAGAGGTGTCCGATCATGGCAGTCTCCTAAATCAATATTGGCTCCTTTCGTAATGATTTTTTTAGCGACATCCTTGAGACCTGAAAAAAAGCACAGATCAATGAAAAAAATCAAACCATTCTCTTATTTACCGAAAATAAATATTCAACATTACCCTTCATGGCAGCATAATGAAGAGGTGTCCGCTTAAGACAGTCTATAGGATCAACTTCAGCTCCTTTCGTGATGAGAAATTCAACGACATTCAAGTGACCTGAAAAATAACACCGATCAATGAAAAAGATCAAACCAATTTCTCATTTAATGCAAATAAATATCCAACATTACCATTCTGAGCAGCGAAGCGAAGTGGTGTCCGATCCGAAGTGTCTGGACGATTAACTCTGGCTCCATTGCTGATGAGCTTTTTCACGTCCTCCAATTTACCTGAAACATATCATTCAAATATATTCAATCCATTTCTGATTTGGTGAGCATAACTATTCAAAATTACCATTCTCAGCAGCGGTATGAAGAGCTAGACGGTCTTTTTCACATTTATCATTTGGAAAAAATGGAGAAAAAAATAGATGAGTGAAGTGAATCGAAAGCAAATGTCTTACATCCGTGAGATGAACTTTTCCACACTGTTGTCTAAATTGATGAGGAAATGAGTGTTCAGTTAATCAGAGGGCCTCTTCAATTCCTATGTCAAAAACCATAGACTATGCCTATATTGAGCAGATTTTTTTCTGAATATAAATGCCAGAGATGCCGTACGATGACGATTGAATAGCGCCCTGAATATTGTATGATCTGTTCTGCTTATTGACTTACTGACAAGCGAGTATATCGTGTATTCGTTGTTGATGGGTACATCGTATTGTAAGGCACCTCTGCAATGCACTGAAGCTAGTGTGTTTGACTTAAATATGTGGATATGGCGATGCCGTACTCATACACAAATACACATTATTAATTATTTAGACCTTTGTTGGCACATTTGATCAAAATCGTTGGTGTGTGCGTCTCATGATATATCGATTGTTGACATTTCAGAAAGCTCTACACAAAGCTTCCGGATTTATGTTACAATTTCGTGGATTTTTGTTTTTGATGTGAAAATTGAAATATTCAATGCGTTGTTATAATCGAATGATACGTCAAACGAATGTTACATGTTTTAACATAGTGATATCACACAGAGCTTAAAATAAAGATTCTCTTTGATTCACATTTTGCTGAAATCGAAAGGGGCATAAAAATCAACGAATTGACAAACAAATACACAAGCACACACTACACAATGCAGACAAACTTATTCTACATAGTTCTGTTGCCATGGAATGCATAGAACTTCATTCGCTATGCATTCGTATACACATTTTTCATACAGTATGCAAAATGCGTATACGAATGCATAGCAAATGAAACGCTTTGTGTATATCCGTAGTCAATGTATAAATCCTTTTTTGTGCGTGAAACGGATTCCGTGTGCTTATATGTGTTGTAATTTCTCTACTGAGCTGTCATTTCAATAAATTGGAAAAATATGCATTCAATTGATTTAAGCGTGTGCAGAGATGACTGAAGCGCACTCGAGCCCTTGTGTTGTTTTTGTTTTTGTTTTTTTCTGCGTTCTAATTTACCTTTTTGGCCAAAAAAAATTTCTGTCAATATTTTGTCTAACATAACAAAGAATAGCTTACTTTTTCTGCCCTGAAACGAGAGCTGGTATTCGCATTGTGCGGCCACACGGCTCAATTTCACGATCGATACTTTTGAGGATTTTTCTTTACATACACCAATGTAAAAGTGGTTTTTCAAAAGCCGTTCTTCATTATGTTAGGCAAAATATTGATACCATTTTTTTTCGACCAAAAATGTAAAGTAGAACGAAGAAAAAAACAACACAAATGCTCGAGTGCGCTTCAGTCATCTCTGAGCGTGTGCCTGTGATGTATTGCAATTCACAGTAGCCATTTAAGCAATTGTGATACAAACAATTCAGCGGCTAAAAACAAATAAACCGATTGAAACCAAAATATTCATCAGTCATCACATCAAATAAAATCGCTTACCGCGATTTTTTTATAAAAAAAGAGACGTTGAATCGAGTTGAATTCATATTTATTGGTGAATTCTTAATTCACCGTTTGGAATTTTTTGATTCACATTTTCAAATCTTGATTCACCATTTTGGACTTGATTCACTCTTATTTTAAGCCCTGATATCACATCAGAGATGACTTTAGCGCACCCGAGTATTTTTGTTGTTTTTTCGTTCTACTTTAGCTTTTTGGCCAAATTTTTTTTTTAACAAAATTTTGTGTAACATAATGAAGAAGAGCTTACATTTTCTGCCTCGGTATTCACATTGTGTGGTCATATGCACGTAGTAATTACGCGCATCGGCTCAATTTTGCAATATTACGCAATTTCTACTTTTGGGGATTTTTCCCTTTATATATTGGTTAAATGAACCCGTGAGCATAAAAAGAACGTATTGACTCTTCGCCGATGAATACGAAACGCAAAAAAATCGCCGAACAAAGTGAAACACCAATCTGTTATTGGATCAATATGAAACATGAAATCGTTGGCTACTATTTTATTTACGTTGCACTTTGTTTCGAAGCGCGGCAAGTGTTTCATTTTGTTTCAGTTACAGAACGTTGTATCACTTTGTTCGGCGACGCGCTCAATGTACTGTTTTGGAAAAATATGCATGATTTGATACAGTTTTGAGTCCATTGGTATGATGATTCATTTTAACACAACACCCATTCTATTTCGCTCACACTTACGTGCATTTTAACGTTGCTGAAACATGTACGTTCTTGTTTCTTTACATCTTTTTAACAGTGAAGCAGACTACTTTGTTATACGGGTAAAAATTACACGTAAGTGTGAGCGAAATAGAATGGGTGTTGTGCGTTCGTGTTTTGGCCATGTATAGATTTCACTATACACAGAGAAAACTGAGTTGATTTTTACGTTGCAAAATGTTTGAAAGTGTCAAATTCCAACACATGTTGAGTTTTTCGCAACAAATGTTTTTTCCATATTTACTCAAGTATTTGTCAAATTAGACACCAGCTCCCTTACATCGTGTCTAATGAAAATTGGCGCCTAATTTGAAAATTAGACACGATGTAAGGGAGCTGGTGTCTAATTTGACAAATACTTGAGTCAATATGGAAAAAACATTTGTTGCGAAAAACTCAACATGTGTTGGAATTTGACACTTTCAAACATTTTGCAACGTAAAAATCAACACAATTTTCTCTGTTTATAAACCAATGTATTCACAGCGGCGTGAACCCGCGTTCCGAGGATTTCATACAAACTTCCCATGTAGACGATCCGAAATAGGCAAAAGTCGAAAAAAAAAGTTTAAATTTTTTTTCGATTTTCATATAGTATTTTTTTCTGCTCTATTGGTGTTATCGGTACATCGAAATTCGCGCTCCTTATCAGTTAATTTTCACTTCATAGACAAATCACGACCAAAACCACCATTAAAATGAATCATCATACCAATGGAGTCAAAGGTGTATCAAACATTTTTTTTGCAATTAAAGTGAAACACAATTTCTATAGTCAGCCGATATTTCACGATTCACTTTCAAGCGAACAGAATTTATGTTGCACTCGCACAAAACTGTATCAAATCATGCATATTTTTTCAAATCAGAACATTGAGCGCGTCGCTGAACAAAGTGATACAACGTTCTGTTACTGAAACAAAATGAAACACTTGCCGCGCTTCGAAACACAGATGGGCGGACTATCTGATTAAGATTAATTAATCTTAATCAAACACCCAAAATTCGCGATGATTAATACGACCAATTAATCCTTAATCGCAATTAATCATGATTAAGTGATTATGCAAGAGATTAATTAATCATATCGAAAAAAAATCGAAGGAAAAGTTTCATACAAAAAACGAAAAACCCAAAAATTGTTGGGTCTGGCAAAAATCGACATGTTTTTTGTATGAAACTTGTCCTTCGATTTTTTTTCGATATGATTAATTAATCTCTTGCACAATCTCTTAATCATGATTAATTGCGATTAAGAGATTAATTGGTCGTATTAATCATTTGGAAATGATTGTTCAAGTGATTAAGTAATCGCAAAA
Organism: Sitodiplosis mosellana; assembly: GCF_009176505.1. Taxonomy (NCBI): domain Eukaryota; kingdom Metazoa; phylum Arthropoda; class Insecta; order Diptera; family Cecidomyiidae; genus Sitodiplosis; species Sitodiplosis mosellana. The sequence continues at coordinate 1,975 of NW_022597274.1, read as the reverse complement.
CGCCCACCTGTACTTCGAAACAAAGCGCAACGTAAATTAAATAGTAGCCAACGATTTCATGTTTCATATTGATCCAATAACAGATTGGTGTTTCACTTTGTTCGGCGATTTTTTTGCGTTTCGTATTCATCGGCGAAGAGTCAATACGTTCTTTTTATGCTCACGGGTTCAAATGTAATTGGCATAAATGTGGTTGTTACACAAAATATTGATACAAAGTTTTTGTTGGCCAAAAAGATAAAGTATAACGAAGAAAAAAACAAAAAAACAACACAAATACTTGGGTGCACTAAAGTCATCTCTGTATTACATGATGACCGTATAGTTCTGGATTCAATGAATTGAATCCTGAGAACATGTAACGTCAAACATTTTTTTTAAATATTTACAACGAATTTATCATGAACTGAATTGAGTTCTGGTTAATTTGGCCTGGATACTTTGTTAGATTATATGGAAAATGACTTCACACATCAAATGATGCATTATTTGTATGGAATGGTGAGAATGAAACTTTGAAAAGAAATGGAGCTTCAATCTTACCTGGTGCACCTTCACTTTGCTTCATGTTGAAAATTATAAACAAATAAAGATTATTAGTTTGGAATAACAAAGTTGAAATGGAAAATTAATTGGATTTTCCATCCAAAAAAACTATTTGCAAAAATTAAATGTCGGAACAAAACAAAACCGTACATAGCACAGCAGCTCGCTTAGTATTGGCCGTCGAACACGTTCGAACGCTTCGTTCGTCCACGTTACTTACTCATACATACTTTTTTCCGTTTGACTTTGATAAGTGTGCAATGGAATACAAAGTGATTCGAATTATATGAAGTTCGTGCGAACCATTTGAGAGATAAATGCCAATAGTGTCAAATCGAACACACACTAACCGTTTTTGATTTTGTACGATTTTAAAAATCGATTCAACGAATTAGTGAATTGAATACATAGAAATTTGAACGAAATTCGAATGAAGAAAATTGCTTTTGAGGAGCTTTGTAACGTTCTCTAAATTACCTGAAACAGGTCAATGAAATAGATTCAATCAATTTCCGATTTGGTGAGCATAACTACTCAAAGTTACCATTGTTAGCAGCATCATGAAGAGCTGTCATAGTCTGGCCGCTTTTGTCTGTTCGATAAAAATGAAAAAAAAAATAGGTCAGTGATGTGAAAAATGTCTTAAATCCGTGAGATGAACTTTTCCACTTTTTTGTCTAAAATGATAGGAAAATGAGTGTTCAGCATGCATGTCCGTGAGCGCCTCCTATGGGCCAGCTCCTCAGTGCGTGAGCGCTGGTGATGCTACCATACAAAGAAATGTCAAAACATTCACAACTTATATTTAAAAAGAAACGAAAATTTGTTGACATTTGTTCGTATGGCAGCGTCACCAAAATGAACCAGCTATCTCTGAGTTGAGCGCTCATTTATTGAAGAGCTGGCTCGCTAGCGGCACTCGCGAACATGTTTGGTGTTCACTGAACATATTATGAGTATCACAATGACGATGAGACCGGATGCATCAAGCTCACGAAATATAGAACCAGAATCGAGACATTGCGTTTGCGTCTGATGATATATCGGTGTTGACTTGAATGGAGCTTCAATCTTACCTTGTGTTACTGCTTCCTTTAATTTTTCAAACAACCTACATCCACCTTCAGTTTGCTTCACGTAGAAAATTAAGAACGAAAGAATGTTAATTAGTTCGGAATAACGAAATTGAACGAATTGAAATAAAAAATCAATTGAATTTTACATAAACAATACACCGAAAAAATGATAATTTACCATGAATTGGTCTCCCAAAACCGCAACCAGAACCAAACAAACTAAACGGAGAGAAAATATAGATTAAAACACAATGAGTGACTGAAATCTCAAGTATTGTAAACAAACAATCAAAATATGCTAAATATTATCAGAATAATACTTCTCGTATCCAGATATATGGTTGCGTTAGCAG
>NW_022597273.1:0-1175 GCF_009176505.1 Sitodiplosis mosellana | reverse complement strand
CCAATACGAAATCAGCGCAAGCAAAAATGAAATAAGTATAACTTATTTCACTTTTCTTCTCACAATTCACGCAAACTGCTTTACTTCTTTCAATTCGTACATTTACACTATGCGCAACATAGTCGCCCACTTTGTTTTTCTGTCACTGATTTTTATGTAGTATTTTCTCGTCAAATTTCTATTTACTTTTTTATGTTTTCTGTATTCCGCTGCGCTCATATCCAATATCACAATTTTACTCTTAATGAATATACATAATGAACCCAGCATAATTCATTCGATTTCTTGAAATTATTTATCGGAAAATGGAATTTATCAAAGGCAAAAAAAATCCAAATGAACGATGACGAAAACAAAAGACGTATTGTGAAATACTCAAACGACAAGCAGGGAACGATGCTGGGCACACACATACAAACATACGCTTGTATTTTGTCTTGCTTTTGATCACATGCACACAATTTCCACAGATAGGAATACCGTTTGGTACTAACACAAACACAGCAATGAAAAAGGCGAACTGTCAGATCGTTGTTAGTTTCGCATTCAATCTTTTGTTTACACTTCGTTTCATTTGGTTTGAATTACTTGTGCCTTTGATAAATCCCATTTTTCGATGAATAATCTCTTGTAATTGATTGAATTATCATCGAAATATTAGGTTTATCTTGTCGAATCATCCAGAGCAGAATGTGATAGTGAATAGTGGCGATTTTGTATAAATTCTCTGCGCGAAATGCTTCCCGAAGAATATTCCAAAAGTCAATACTACAAAAATATGATTCGACGAATTTTATTGTTTGTTTCGAGAACGATAAAATATTTGAATTTAAATCAAATTAATGCTGAATGAAAAAATGAGGTTGAGATAAAATTGATGTTAAAAGGATAAATTGTGTTCAATAATTTAAGACCGCTCGCCGATCAGTGAAATCATTCGTCATCGTAGCTTACATCGCTTGCAAAGGCATAATCCTCTGATTCTTCGGTTTTGAGATTTCTGAAGAAATTGTGTTTTTCGTGCGGCACATATTTCAATAACTGCATCAGATCGTTGTATTTTTTTTATTGAAATCGCTTTTCCATCCGGATATAGTAATGGAAGATCATACAGTACCAGCGAATTTGCATCGAAGCCTTTTTTCTTCAGATTTATTGCATGTTTTTTTCCATCC
>NW_022597272.1:0-1341 GCF_009176505.1 Sitodiplosis mosellana | reverse complement strand
TCTTTACCCGGTGTTTCGTTGCTGTACACATTCATCTGTCTCTTCGGCTTGATCCTAACATACAACATTCTGCCAGAAACAGAGAATCGATCTCTAGAAGACATCGAGCTCCACTTCTCCGACAATTCGCGTAAAATCAACGATCGAAAAATTGTCATCGCCAAACGAGCAATGAAAGCAAAGCAAGTGGAAAATGGCAATCCAGAGAAAATCTACACCGTTCCGATGCCCAGAGGCAATGAAACTGGCCTTGACAACAAAGGCTTTGAATTAGAAAAAGTGTGATTATTTCAATTTTTTTTATTTTGAATTATTGTATAGTTTTTTTAGTTGAACTAGACTTTTTCCTTCAATTTTTATAGTAGAACAACCAATTTTTGTTAATGTTCGTTAAAGTTTTATGATAGATGTTAAATATTTTGATTGTTAGTTGATAAATTCCGTCCAAAAGAATATGTTCCGAAGCGTCTAGAGATCTCCATTGATAAGTTGCGCGTGTATACATTGTATTTTAGCAAACAAATGACATAAATAGGGAAAAATGTTGATAGAATCGATAAAAAGAACAAAAAACGACACAAATATAGAAAAGGGATAATTAAGATGGCTATTGTTATCGAATCAGCACAAAAATAAATAAACAAATTGCATAGTACTAAATTCGTGACATTTTCATGCATTGCGCAAAAAAAAAACGAGCTAAACAAGTACCAATTAAATGTTTTTATATGGAATTTCATGATGTAACACAACGAGTGTGTGTTTTTTGACTTTTTTTCATGCGGAATAGAGAGGTAATGTACGATTGAATGGCATGAGCGTGATCAAAGGTCGATTTTAGTACAAAGAAAAGTAGACAAATCCGTGTGTGTATTTTATTTGATGAGCCAAGAATGTAAAAATGACCGAAAATCGCTTTACAATTCATGTTACGGTGGATTTTTTTTCATCAAGTTGATGAGACGGAGAAGAGGAACAAAAGGAACGAACGATCATTGTGTCAATATTCTGATGTGAATTAATATTATTGAATTCTAGAAGGGGGAATGAAACGTCTTTCAAACAGAAGTCAGACGGCGTAGTCTACACCGTAGAAGATAGAAAACAAAACAAAGAAGACATGAGGCAGGAGATAGAAGACAAAAAACACGAAAAAAGAAAAAAATCAAAAAAGTCAATCGAAACTCGAAATTCAAGTCTCAAATATTTGGTTTCACCTGAAATACGTGATATCAGTGGTTAATCGGGTGATGGTCGCCATTAAATCATTGCAAATCTGTCGCCGTTGCATCATTCGCCCGAAGTGCAGTCTCACTGAAAAGAAGATCGTTTGTTGGAAAT